>NC_043011.1:54778077-54808077 GCF_006345805.1 Octopus sinensis
TCGACAGAAAGATACACAGAAAAGAAACAAGGAAGGAAAAAATGCATGTAGGAGCTAACGATCTATATATATATATATATGTATGTATGTATGCATTTGAGTCTGTGTTTGTCCCCCCACCATCGCTTGACAACTTATGTTGGTGTGATTATGTCCCCATCACTTAGCAGTTCAGCAAAAAGAGACCGATAGAATAAGTACTAGGCTTACAAAGAATAAGTGCTGGGGTCGATTTGTTCGACTAAAGGTGGTGTTCCAGCATGGCCACAGTCAAATGACTGAAACAAGTAAAAGAAAAGAATAAAAGATGGCACGGGGGCCAGTCAGGCAGGACTGGCAATGACCTCGCTCGAATCTTTTTACATGTGCCGGTGGCATGTGTAAAAAGATCCGAGCGAGGTCATTGCCAGTATCACCTGACTGGCTCCCGTGCCGGTGGCACGTAAAAGCACCCACTACATCCTCAGAGTAGTTGGCATTAGTGAGGGCATCCAGCTGTAGAAACTCTGCCAGATCAGATTGAGCCTGGTGCAACCATCTGGTTCACCAGTCCTCAGTCAAACCATCCAGCCCATACCAGCATGGAAAACAGACGTTAAACAACGACGACGAGGAAATGACATATATATATATATATATATATATATATATGTATATGTATGTATATCGATAGATACATACATACATACATAAACAGACGGACAGACAGATAGATAGATACGTGGTGGGTGTTGACTCATCAGACAAGACCATCGATGACAAGTTAACTTATTTGTTTTGTCAGTGACCATGACAAAATGGATATTCAAAGCCAGAATATGACTTGCATTTTTTTTTAAATATTCATAATCATGAGTTACAATTAGTTACTCATTCTGCACAACACCTTGATCGTTTACTTTTATGCACCTTTTGAGTCAAGATTGGCTGGAAAATACCTTGCCACAGTAAATCACATGTCAACAAGAAGATAGATAGAAATATAGATAGATAGATAGATAGATAGATAGATAAAAAGATAGATAGATAGATAGATAGATAGATAGATAGATAAAAAGATAGATAGATAGATAGACAGACAGATAGATAGAATAGATAGATAGATAGATAGAGATATACAACCAGTCATCCATCCGCATACATACACACAATCACATATATTCATATATAGATAACTACAGATACATACACATACATACATACATAAATACATACATACATGCATACACACACACACACACACACACACATATATATACAGAAAAACAAAAGACAAAGGCAGGTGTATGAACAACAAGCAGGTGTATTAGCTTGACGCTTGGGTGAGAAAGTCTTTTATATTTTGAGCCTATGCTCTTCAACAGAAAGGAATACGAGGAAAAAACAGGGAGTGAGAAAATCAAAGGGGCATAAATGGCATACTCCGAATGAATAAAAAGGTGATGTGATACAATGGTAGAGAGAAATCCAAGAATAAGGTATTCCAAAACAGTCGGAAGGACAGGACTGGTCCATGTGAACATGTAGTAAACTGTTAATTCAAATAAACAACAATTAAAACAGAAAAGAAGAAAAAAAAACAATGTAAAGATGTATATATAATATATATATATATATATATATATATATATATATATATATATGCATTTGGTGTGTATATATATATATTATATATATATATATATATATATATATGCATTTGGGTGTGTATATATATATATATATATATATTATTTGTTTCAGTCATTTGACTGTGGCCATGCTGGGGCACCACCTTTAGTCAAACAAATCAACCCCAGGACTTATTCTATCGGTCTCTTTGCTGAACTACTAAGTTACAGGGATGTAAGCACACCACATCGGTTGTCAAGCAATGATGGGAGACAAACATAGACACACAAATACATACACGCACACACACACACACACACACATATATACATACACGCACACACACACACACAGAATTACCAATCCATTCACATTTGTTTATTTTGTGATAATATTGTATAAAATGAGGTGTCAAAATATTTCATCACGGGTATAAAAGTTGTCCACTCACTTCCATCTCATTGTATCTCTGGTTTTGGTTGTGAAAGTGTGTCAACAGTCAGACTGCAGGAAGATGATGAAATTTCCTCGTGTTTTATCAAATACAGAGCATGATAAAGGAAAAACTGTTGCTCATGACACTAAGTGTGTTTGTACATGGCAGCCAACGTGAATCTTGCATGATTGTATAATGCAAGCACTGTGTATGTGTGTGTGTGTATACACATCCCTATCTATATATTAATATATGTATGTGTGTGAGTGTGTGTGTTTTTATGTATATATATATTCTTTTATTGGTTTATTGGTTTCAGCCATTTGACTGTGGCCATGCTGGAGCACTAACTTTAGACAAACAAATTGATCCCAGAACTTATTTTTTGTAAGCCTAGTACTTATTCTGTTGGTCACTTTTGCTAAACCACTAAGTTACGGGGATGTGTAGTTGTCAAGTGGTGGTGGGGAGGAACACACACATAAATATATATATATATATATATATATTGGCATCCTTTCTGTCTCGGGAGACAATGGAGTTGCGCATTTTTTTTTTTATATATATATATATGTATATTTATATATAATATATATATATATATATACATATATATCTATATATATATATATATATAATACATATATATATATACATATATATATATATATATACATACATATATATATATATACATATATATATTATATATATATATATATATATATATATATATATATATATAATACATATATATATATATATACATATATATATATATATATATATATATATATGATGGTCTTCTTTCAGTCTACCAAATCTACTCACAAGGCTTTGGTCAGCTCGTGGCTATAGTAGAAGACACTTACCCTTATATTGATTAATTAATGATTTTTTGACTAATTCTGAAATTGTATCAGCAGTTTATATTTGCTGCTGAGTAGATGGCGCGGTTACGGTGGATTTCGAAAATTTAGGATATATAAACTCGAGGCTTCGATGGTTCTGCCTCGTGTGTATTTTCCTTTTCTTTGGCGACTTTGCTGATGAAACAAGCCAATCGTAAACGGATTTAATTTAATTTAATTAAATTCGATTACGTAAAAATGTTGAAACCATGCATGGTACAAAGTTGAAGGGGATAAATGTTTTTATTTCTCCTTTAGTTTCAGAATTACTACTATTTTGCGGTTTGAGTTTAGCTGCTCTTTTCAAGTGAGTTGAACGGCCTGTCAGGGTCATTCCTTAATATTATTGTTGAATATATTATATAGTCTGTGACTATTTCTACTTTCTCACTTGACCGCTGGTTGCAGAAAATTTTTCTTGAATTTTTCTTGAATTTTTTTGCTACCCTTATATTATATATATATATTGGCATTAGGAAGGGCATCCAGCCATAGAAACATTACCAGATCAGACTGGGCCTGGTGCAGCCTTCTGGCTTCCCAGACCCCAGTTACACCGTCCAGCATGGAAAGCGGACGCTAAGCGATGATGATGATGATGATATATATACTAGCTTCAAAGCGCCCCTATCAGGCAGCTTTGCCAGAAAATCCATCGTCACTATTCCACGCTGGGCCCAAAATAACTGTGAACATCACCTTGCTTGCTGAGGGTTGGACACGAGCATTCTTTGGAGGTGGTGAGTTATCATGCTTTCATTGCTTTGACTGGACTTTAGACTCAGGATCATAATGATGAACACATGTTTCATCCTGTGTGATAAGTCTGCCAAAAAAGTCCCCCTTATATCTTTGCACATTGCCAAAAGAACCTGGGAGCAATTGACTCATTCTTGCTTCTGAAAAGGTGTGAGCATTTGGAGAATCCTTCATACAGACAACTTCCACATGTGCAAATGATCGTGAATGATTTTTTTCCATGGACCCTACATTTATCTTCACTTCTTGGGCTAGTTTCCAAATAATTATGCAGTGATCCTCCAAAATGGTGGCTTCCACTTTATGGATGGTGTTGTCATCAATGGTGGAATGTAGTTGTCCAGAAATAGGAGCAGTTTCTGCCAATGTCCGACCACATCCGAACTGGTGGTGCCAGTCTTGACTACATTGTATGATGGTGCAGCATCACAATAAACTTCTTTCATCTCATCAATAGTCTCTTTCGGTGTATGACCTTTCAAGTATAAGAACTTGACCACTGATCTGCATTCAACTGCCTCCATTATAACACCTTAATCCACTTCATCAGCCATAAAAGACAAATGAATACTAGTGGAAAGCTGCAATTTACAATGTGACATGTAAAGAAATGTATGATTATACCTGTACAAGTTCCATTTCCTGCAATAACCAGAAGTGGGTCAGGGGAAATCTTTTATGAACACCCCTATGTGTGTGTGTATATATATATATATATATATATATATATATATATATATCACTGTGATCACCCTGACCAACCAGGCTATCAGATGTTGCTACACATTGCTGGTCACAATGCACTTCGCATTGTTCTAGCCTTCAAATGACGCCACCCTGCTGGCTAAGCGAGCAGGCCTACAGAAGAAAGAGTGAGAGAAAGTTGCAGCGAAAGAGTACAGCAGGGATCACAACAGTGGAGCTTTAGGTGTTTTCGCTCAATAAACACTCACAACGCCCAGTCTGGGAATCGAAACCGTGATCCTATAACCGCGAGGCCGCTGCCCTAACCACTGGGCCATTGCACCTCCATGTATGTATACGTATATATATATATGGATATGGAAGGGAATCGAGCTGTAGAAAGTCTGCCAGATCAGATTTGGAGCCTGGTGCAGCCATCTGGTTTGCCAGTCCTCAGTCAAATCATCCAACCCATGCTGGCATGGAAAGCGGACGTTAAATGATGATGATGATGATGATGATGATGATGATGATACACACACACATTTGTATGCATTCATTCATATGAATACACATGTTTAAGAGCTTGCTACCCATACTCGTTTCTTACATTGAACAATGCAATCAATAAATCAAAAATTTTGAGGACAAATCAATTTGGCCATTCATTGTGGCACAGATGTATACTCACACACAAACACACACACAGATATATATATATATATATATATATACTTTATTTAAAGCAGCAGAAAATTCAACAAAACCTGTTACTTTGAGTTTCCCGTTGCCGTTCATCGGACAGTTTTTGCTAGAATCAAAAAATCTAGAATCTAGCAAAAACTGTCCGATGAACGGCAATGGGAAACTCAAAGTAACAGGTTTTGTTGAATTTTCTGCTGCTTTAAATAAAGCATATTGCTCTACCACTGGTATTTGAGTACTCTTTTTTCCACCTTGTTTCACATTTATGTGTTTACTCCGGTATATATATATATATATATAGCCCTCCAACCCATGCTAGCATGGAAAATGGACATCAAACGATGATGATGATATATGAGTGTATATACTTGTCTTTTAGAAGACATCAAAGTTCAAAGTGTTCAGGATCTTTCTTTTATTTTATCACCACCATCGCCACCACCACCATCGCCACCACCACCATCGCCTCCACCACCCCACCCTGTCACCACTGCTGTTGCCAACACTGTCATACCACCACCAACACAACTACAGCCAATACAGCTCCCTCTACCCCCACTACTTTAATGTTCACACAAGAGAGATGTGTGTTAAGAAGTTTGCTTCCCAGCCACGTGGTCCCAGGTTCAGTTCCCATGCATGGCACTTTAGGCAAGTGTCGTCTGCTATAGCCTCAGGCCAACATAAACTTTGTGAGTGAATTTGGTAGGTGGAAACTGAAAGAAGCCTGTTGTGTATATATATATATATGTGTGTGTGTGTGTGTTGTCCCCCCACTACTGCTTGACAACCACGGGTGGGGTGTTTATGTCCACAATAGCTTAGCAGTAATATAAGCACAGGAGTGGCTGTGTGGTAAGTACTTGCTTACCAACCACATGGTTCCGGGTTCATTCCCACTGTGTGGCACCTTGGGCAAGTACCTTCTACTATAGCCTCGGGCTGACCAAAGCCTTGTGAGTGGATTTGGTAGACAGAAACTGAAAGAAGCCTGTTGTATATATGTGTATATATATATATATGTGTATGGGTGTGTATATATTTGTGTGTCTGTGTTTGTACCCCCCAACATCGCTTGACAACCGATGCTGGTGTGTTTACATCCCCGTCACTTAGCAGTTTGGCAAAAGAGACCGATAGAATAAGTACTAGGCTTTCAAAGCATAAGTCCTGGGGTCGATTCGCTCAACCAAAGGTAGTGCTCCAGCATGACCACAGTCAAATGGCTGATACAAGTAAAAGAGAGTAAAAGAGAATTGAGCAAAAGAGACTGATAAAATAATTATCAGGTTCAAAAAAATTAGGTACTGGGGGTTGATTGGACTAGAACTCTTCAAAGTTGTGCTCCAGTATGGCCACAGTCTAATGACTGAAACAAGTAAAAGATAAAAGAGAGTTCAGAGTCATGTCCTGTTCCCTAGTAATTCATCAAAGCCTCCACTAAAACCATCACCTCCATATAAGCAAGTCAGTCAAATGAAAATACAAACGGCATGATAGCACTTGCAATCAGTTAAGATCAGAAGCCATGGGAGCCAGTGTTTGGTATTGCATCAGTTGTTATTTTATACCACCAAAGTCAACTTTGCTTTTCATCCTTTCAGGATCGATAAATTAAGTACCAGTTGCGTACTGGTGTGATTGACTTTTCCCTTCCTGCAAAATTCCAGGCCTTATGCCTATAAGAGAAAGGATTATTATCATTATCATCATCATCATCATCATCATCATCGTTTAGCGTCCGCTTTCCATGCTAGCATGGGTTGGACGGTTGAACTGGGGTCTGGGAAGCCAGAAGGCTGCACCAGGCCCAGTCTGATCTGGCAGTGTTTCTACGGCTGGATGCCCTTCCTAACGCCAACCACTCCATGAGTGTAGTGAGTGCTTTTTACGTGCCAGACAAGGCTGTCAAACGGCCACGATCGGATGGTGCTCTTTACGTGCCACCGGCACGGGGGCCAGGCGAGGTGGCGAGCTGGCAGAATCGTTTAACCCATTGGACGAAATGCTTAATGGTATTTTGCCTGTTGCTATGTGCTGAGTTCAAATTCTGCCAAGGTCGACTTTGCCTTTCGTCCTTTCAGGGTTGATAGATTAAGAACCAGTGAAACACTGGGATCAGTGGAATCGACTAGTCCCTGCCCACCAAATTTCAGGCCTCGTGAAAGGATTATTATTATTCAGTAGTTTTATTTTTATAGCGTGCTTTCACTTTACTACCAAGCGCAGCTCTGTGTGCCTTGGGTATGTGTTGTGGTTTGCTGAGATGCTCTTATGGTTACTGTATTGAAAGTGTTTTATGTAGGATGTGTGCAGTGTCCAGTAGTGCAATTTTCTGTATGTTATATATATTTGTAAGTCCTGGTGTTTTTGTTATATATATGTTTGAATATTTTTTATCATACTCTTTATCATCATCATCATCATCATCATCATCATCATTTAGGGCGGGTAAAATTCCCAAGATGCATGGGTGAGTTCTCTCCAGCGGTCTTTGTCCGTCATCATCGCTGCCATGTCCTGTGTCTTCCAGAGACCAGTGTTTGTCGTTAGGACATCAACTTATGTCATCCTTGGTCTCCCTCTTCTAGAACTATTATTATAAAGTAGAAACAAAAAAGATAAAAATACAGGCACTCCGTTGGATACAACGACGAGGGTTCCAGTTGATCCGATCAACGAAACAGCCTGTTTCTGAAATTAACGTACAAGTGGCTGAACACTCCACAGACTCATGTACCCTTAATGTAGTTCTCGGGGAGATTCAGCGTGACACAGAATGTGACAAGGCTGGCCCTTTGAAATACAGCTACTGCTCAATAATTGCCAGCTGAATGAACTGAAACAACATGAAATAAAATGTCCTGCTCAAGGACACATCGCGACGCCCGAAATCGAACTCACGGTCTTACGATCGTAAGCCGAATACCCTAATGACTACGCCACGAGCGTTCACGTAAGTTAAAATAGTTTAATCCTTGAGACCAAAACGTTAATATAATTCGTTTGAATTGGTAAAAATTGAAGATGAATTACTTTTCTCAACACAGACATGCAACTCCTGCTTCTCAAACTCTCGAAATATACCCCTGGGATACTTAAAAGTTCGTTACCCCTGACACACACACGGAGAGGCTCTGAAAAACAGATTACTATTTCAAGGAAAGCAAGCGAAACTATAACAAAGATATAAGCTCCATTGGTTATCTCCCTTTAATCTTATAGCCACACTATATTACACACACACACACACATACATACCTATGTATATTATATGAGAGAATATGTATAAGCTTGTGTGTATGCGTATACACACACATACACATACATATATGTATGTATGTATGTATGTATGTATGTATGTATGTATGTATGTATGTATGTGTGTATGTGTGTATGTATGTATGTATGCATGCATGCATGTATGCATGCATGTATGTATGTATGTATGTATGTATGTATGTATGTATGTATGTATGTATGTATGCATGCATGCATGCATGCATGTATGTATGTGTGTATGTATGTATGTATGTATGCATGCATGTATGTATGCATGTATGTATGTATGCATGCATGTATGTATGTATGCATGTATGTATGTATGCATGCATGCATGCATGTATATATGTATGTATGTATGTACGTACGTATGTATGTATGTATGTATGTGTATGTATGTATGTATGTACATGAATGTGTAAGCGTTACTCTCATCTGAAAACCGGTCTCAAGGTCTGCAGAGCAGGAAGTTCTAGAACATGTTTAAAATTGTTTGAGAATTTTCTCATGGAACGGAATAATTATATAAAGATTTCTCACCTGAGAACAATGCCGGTCACACAATTACGATTCCAACTAAGTTCAGTCTGAGGAAGGTCAGGGCCTTTCTCTTTTACCAAGGTCTCTCAGTTGGTAGGGGGTAAGTGAGAAAGCGAG
Source organism: Octopus sinensis (assembly GCF_006345805.1). Taxonomy (NCBI): domain Eukaryota; kingdom Metazoa; phylum Mollusca; class Cephalopoda; order Octopoda; family Octopodidae; genus Octopus; species Octopus sinensis. Next base: position 54,787,123 of record NC_043011.1, read on the forward strand.
GGAATTATCTTCAGACAAGGAGACCCAGCCTGATTGCTTGCAACCAACTGGACTCTGCTAAAGGCAACCGGGGGAACAGTGGGGGGTGCCTCAGGGTAATTTATTTTGATTAGACCCAAGAGGATGAAATAAATAAATAAATTGACCTTGGCGGAATTTGGTATTTAGTCTATCGGTTTCTTTTGCAGAGCTCACTCTCTTTTTCTCTCTTTTACTTGTTTCAGTCATTTGACTGTGACCCTGCTGGAGCACCGCCTTTAATCGAGCAACTCAACCCCAGGACTTATTCTTTTGTAAGCCCAGTACTTATTCTATCGGTCTCTTTTGCCGAACCGCTAAGTAACGGGGACATAAACACACCAGCATCGGTTGTCAAGCAATGCTAGGGGGACAAACACAGACACACAAATGCATATATATATATATATATATATATATACATATATACGGTGGGCTTCTTTCAGTTTCCGTCTACCAAATCCACTCACAAGGCTTTGGTCGGCCCGAGGCTATAGTAGAAGACACTTGCCCAAGGTGCCACACAGTGGGACTGAACCCGGAACCATGTGGCTGGTAAACAAGCTACTTACCACACAGCCACTCCTAGGGAATTAAACTTAGAGAATGAAAAATTAAAGACCTCGAGAGTCCTATGTACCGCTGCTGAGAATCACTGCCCTAAAATCTCCTCCCATCATTGTTGTTGTCTTCATTGTGGCCATTGTCATCACCACTATCGTTGTTGTCATTGCCATCATCATCATCCTTCAACGTGGCTGAACAACCTATCCCAACCAGTTAGGGTTCCCTACATGAGTTGTGCTATTCATCTTTTCAATCACCGAATACAAAAGATGGATCGTGAGACCTCCATTCGGATGATTACCCCGACTCACCATCTCATCCTTGTATGCCATTTACAGTTGAGTTGGATGGAACAACACGAAATGAAGTGTTTCGCTCAAGAACTCAATGCACAGTTGACCAGGGGACCAAAACCCTGATTTCCTGTTCACGAATGCCATACCCTAACCACAATGCCATGCACCTTCACATCAAGCTCATCAGTCCTGGAAGGCTTGCAAGGATCATGGACAATGCCGCTTCTTTCAGACTCAACAGGTTAAAAAGAAAACTAGGAGAACTGTGTGGTAAGTAGTTTGCTTACCAAGCACATGGTTCCGGGTTCAGTCCCACTGTGTGGTACCTTGGGCAAGTGTCTTCTACTATAGCCTCGGGCCGACCAAAGCCTTGTGAATGAATTTGGTAGATGGAAACTGAAAGAAGGTCATCGTATATATATATATATTATATATATATATATATTATATATATATATATATATATAATATATATATATATTTTTATATATATATATATATTTTTATATATATATATATATTTTCATATATATATATATATATATATATATATATGTATGTATGTTTGTGTGTCTGTGTTTGTCTCCCCCAACATTGCTTGACAACCAATGCTGGTGTGTTTATGTCCCCGTCACTTAGCAGTTTGGCATGAGAGGCCGGTAGAATAAGTACTAGGCTTACATAGAATTAGTCCTGGGGTCGATTTGCTCGACTAAAGGCGGTGCTCCAGCATGGCTGCAGTTAAATGACTGAAACAAATAAAAGAATAAAAGAAAGCAGAATAAAGCATAGCCTTGTTTAGCAGCACCAATTTCTCCATTTTAACCAACCTTTCCTAAAATTTACCCCATGGGAATATTTCCCGTTCTGTATTAACCTTCAGGTGGTGCTTCAAGGCATTTATGAAGAAGTAATCTGAGAGGATAGACTCTGTCTTCAAACTTTTCAACCACGTATACAACACAGTTTGCTTTACCATAGACACCATGCAGAGAAAGACAACCTGCTCTTCCTTGCCAAAGGAAGGTGGTGATGATGATGGTTGTGAAGATGGTGGTGGTGGTGGTGGTGGTGGTGGTGATGGTGGTGGTACATTTTTACTATTAGATTCGGCTTATAATTGAAAGCGCTCTGCATGTGATAACAGCTGTCTGGCATAAACCTCCAATTCAACAATGGACATTTTGAGTGAGTGATGGCTAGATGGATTCAGTAAACTTGTACACATCCCTGACAGATTTCGTCATCGTCATCGTCACCATCACCATCATCATCATCATCATCATCATCTTCATCATTTGATATTCAGCTTCCATGCCAATGTTGGTTGGTTGGTTGGCTTGACTGGAACTGACAAATTGAAGGACTGTGACACGCTCTAATGACTATCTAGGTACAGTTTCTATGGTTGGGTGCCAACAATCAGGAGTGTACCAGGTGCTTTAATTATGGTACCAACATTAGTGATGGTCAGCTTGTAACTTGCAAGGCTCTGAAATAGCCCCTATAACCATTTGAGAACAGAAGAAAGATGCCCTTCCTAACACCAATCACTCCAAGAGTGTAGTGGGTGCTTTTTATGTGCCACCGGAACAGGAGCCAGTCAGGCGGGCCTGGCATTAATCCTGCTCAGATAGTGCTTTATACGTACCACTGGCATAGGGGCCAGTCAGGGGTTACTGGCATCGGCCACATTCAGATGGTGCTTTTTACATGCCACCAGCACAGGAGCCATTATACAAAACAATAAACTAAAACTAATAGAAAAAGAAAAAAAAAAACTAAAATGAAGAAGAAAAAAAACAAAATAAAGAAATTAAATTCTGCTGTTGTTAAATCTATTTGTAGCTGCCATGAATTATTCTGCACAACCTTCTTTTTTCTCAAATAAAATTTGTGTGCACTGAATGGCTAATAAATATAATTATTAATTATTGCATTATTTAAAGTAATTAACGCTTTGTGTAAACAGTAATTTTTGGGACATTTGTTGCAAAACATGTACAGGCATGTGTGTGCATACACACACACACACACACGTGCACGCAGTCACACACACACACATGTGCACGCAGTCACACACACACACACACACCACACATGTGCACGCGGTCATACACATATAGCTGAGTTACTGTTAGTCTTTTAACATGCATAAATAAAATAAAAATAAATGTTCCTTCTTGAGCCATGCCAGGCTCATAAGGTCCGGTTTCCCAGTTTCGGTGGCATAGAAATTCCTCACCTGGACGGGACGCCGGTCCGTCGCAGGATTATTCATTTTTGCCAGCTGAGTGGACTGGAGCAACATGAAAATGAAGTGTTTTGCTCAAGAATACAGCGCATCGCCCGGTCCAGGAATCGAAACCACAACCTTACGATCATGAGTTCAACACCCTAACCACTAAGCCACGCGCCTCCACTTTAACATTCATATTACTCTCAAATGTAATAATGGTTTCGAATTTTGGGCCAATTTCGGCTGGATTGGGATGAGTCAATTACATCAACCCCAGCACTCAACTGGTACTGATTTTATCGACCTCAAAAGCATGAAAACAAAGTCGACCATAACAGAATTTCATCTCAGAATGTAAAGTCTGATGAAATGCCGCTAAGCATTTTGTGTAGAATGCTAATGATTCTACCTGCTTGTTGCCTTTTGTCAGATGTAATACAGTAATCCGTCACCATATTGCGGTCCACCTATCATGGTTTATTATTTAAGCTTACGTCAATTTCTCCGTGGTGTTGTCTGGCATTTGTAATAAAATAAATATATACAAGTTATAAAAATAATCATAAAAAAATATACAGTACAGTATGCTTCTACTTGTGGAGGTGCATGGCTTAGTAGTTAGGGTGTCAGCATCATGATCGTAAGGTTGTGGTTTCGATTCCTGGACTGAGCAACATGTTGTGTTCTTGAGCAAAACACTTCATTTCACGTTGCTCCAGTCCACTCAGCTGGCAAAAATGAGTAACGCTGCGATGGACTGGCATCCCATCCAGGTGGGGAACAAATATGCCATTGAAACAGGGCCCATGAGCCTGGCTAGGCTTTAAAAAGGGCGCATTTATTTTGAGGCGCAATGGCCCAGTGGTTAGGACTCGCAGTCGAAGGATCATGGTTTCGATTCCCAGATCAAGCGTTGTGTGTGTTTATTGAGCGAAAACACCTAAAGCTCCATGAGGCTCCGGCTGGGGGTGGTGGCGACCCCTGTTGTACTCTTTCGCTCCAACTTTCTCTCCCTCTTTCTTCCAGTAACGCTGCAATGAACTGGCGTCCTGTCCAGCTGGGAAGAACACATACGCCACAGAAACCAGGAAACCGGGCCCATGAACCTGGCTAAGCTTGAAAAGGGCACATAAATAAAAATAAAAATTTTAAAAACTGCTCCTACTTCACAGATTTTCACCAATCATGGCGGGTTTTGGAATGTAACACCCATGATAGTTGAGGAATTACTGTATATGGCCACATCTGGTCAGTTTAAATGCTAAAAGCTTAAGCCCTTTGTTATTATATTTCTGTTGAAATACATTGTCTGTTTTTCAATAAATAAATTTTGTAAATAATGAAGAATTTGGTAAAATAAACTTTGTCATCATTATGCTGGTGTTTGGAACAGAAATTAGTTTCAGATTTTGGCATATGGCCAACAATTCTGGGAGTAGGAGTAAGTCTATTAAATTAAACCCCAGTGCATAATTGGTACTTATTCTATTGACCTTGGAAGGATGAAAGGTGAAGATGACCTCAGCAGAATTTGAACTCAGAACGTAATGAGTTGGATGAAATGCCACAGTTGGTTGGTTGGCTTGACTGGGACCCACAAGTTGAAGGACTGTGACATGCTCTAATGACTATCTTGGTAGAGTTTCTATGGTTGGGTGCCGTTCCTAATGCCAACAATTAAGGGTGTACCAGGTGCTTTATTTATCTGGCATGCTAACGATTCATACAGGTCACAACCTTAGTTTGGGACAAAAATTAACAGGAAATTTTAATGGAAGGTTTTAATTTAAATCCCTTAATTAGCAGAAGGTTTGCATCACAAAACCAGGATCAGAGGTGGTCTTGGTGTGGGTTGGTACCAAAAGAACTAAACCATATTCCTACTTTATTTACATTATTTACATTTGATGGATATTTGTCCTCATTTTGTTTATTGTTAACACAATGTTTCGGCTGATATAACCCTCCAGCCTTCTTCGGGTGTCTTGGGGAAATTTCGAACCTGGGTTCTCATTCCTAAGGTATTTTTCGATGTTATTATTATTATTATTATTATTGTTGTTAGTGTTCAGGTCACTGCTTGGAATCGAACTTGGAATCTTGGGGTTAGTAGCTTGCACTCTAACCCATTATGCCATATGCCCATGGGCATATGGCTTAGTGGTTAATAATAATAATAATAATAACAACAACAACAACAGCAACAACATGGAAAAATACCTTAGGAATGAGAACCCAGGTTCGAAATTTCCCCAAGACACCTGAAGAAGGCTGGAGGGTATATCAGCCGAAATGTTGCGTTAACAACAAACAAGATATGGACAAATATCCGTTGAATGTAAATAATGCACATAATTCCTCATCTCTAAAATATAGAACCATACTCCTACTATCTTCAAATGTAGTTTTAGATATACAAAAAAAAAAACAAAAAAAAACTGGATGGTCATGACTGGAACATTTAGGATCTCAATCAAGGTTGACCAGGGCTGTAAATAATCATCACAACAATAGCAGTAAGAGACTCTCAAGAGGACTAAGCATCAGAAGGTCTTCAGAGAAGAAACCACCATCAGGCAAGTATTTCGGCCCTAAACATCTTACACTGTAAGGGAGACAGGCTGCATCCAAGTCATAACTCCTGGCTGCCCTTCTGGTTATCAGAGACTTGTGAATTTAAACTGCCAGGAGGTTTTATCTGGTTGTAGCCCCTCTTTGTTGACTCAGCTTTTAAACTTATGCTTAAAGAAGAAATACCACTGGTTGTCATGGTAGCAGTGAAACGTCATCACTGTCACAATGACTCAGTCAGAGTTATTTTCCCTTATCTCTGTAACATAACACAGTGTTTCAGGGTTGGAGAGGAACACTACTGTTTACATCATCATCATCATCATCATCATCATCATTATTATCATCATCATCATACTCTTGCTCTTTTACTTGTTTCAGTCATTTGACTGTGGCCATGCTGGAGCACCACCTTTAGTTGAGCAGATCGACCCCAGGACTTATTCTTTGTAAGCCTAGTATTTATTCTATTGGTTTCTTTTGCCGAACCATTAAGTTACAGGGACATAAATACACCAGCATCGGTTGTCAAGCGATGTTGGGGGGGGGGGGAAAACAGAGACACACAAACATATACACACACATACATACATACATACATATATATATATATATATATATATATATATATATATATATATATATATATACAGGAGTGGCTGTGTGGTAAGCAGCTTGCTAACCAACCACATGGTTCCGGGTTCAGTCCCACTGTGTGGCACCTGGGGCAAGTGTCTTCTGCTATAGCCCCGGGCCGACCAATGCCTTGTGAGTGGATTTGGTAGACGGAAACTGAAAGAAGCCTGTCGTATATATGTATATATATATGTATGTGTGTGTGTGTTTGTGTGTTTGTGTTTGCCTCCCTAGCATTGCTTGTCAACCAATGCTGGTGTGTTTACGTCCCCGTCACTTAGCGGTTCGGCAAAAGAGACCGATAGTATAAATACTGGGCTTACAAAGAATAAGTCCCTGGGTCGATTTGCTCGACTAAAGGCGGTGCTCCAGCATGGCCGCAGTCAAATGACTGAAACAAGTAAAAGAGTAAAAGAGTATATATATATGCATACATATATATGACGGGCTTCTTTCAGTTTCTGTCTACTAAATCCACTCACAAGGCTTCGGTCAGCCTGAGGCTATGGTAGAAGACACTTCCCCAAGGTGCCACGCAGTCGGACTGAACCCAGAACCATGTGGTTGGTAAGCAAGTTACTTACCACACAACCACTCCTATGCCTATTAATCATCATCATCATTTTAATGTCCATTTTTCCGTTCTTGCATAGGTTGGACAGAATTTGTTGAAGCTCACTTTCCACAGTCAGACATCACTCCTAATATCAACACTCACCTGTTTCCAGGTAATGTACTGTTTCCATGAGACCGGACATGTCTTCACGAAAGATTGGAAATGAAGTACAGTGCTTCTTTGAAAGTGACACTCATTCACAACTACATGTATGATGTCATGACAAGGAGACACAAACACACATATAAATGCACATACATACATACATACACCATATGCCCACGGGCATATGACGTAGTGGTTAAGAGCGCGGGGTACTAACCACAAGATTTCGAGTTTGATTCCAGGCAGTGACCTGATAATAATAATAATAATAATAATAATAATAATAATAATAATAATAATAAAAATAATAATAATAATAATAATAATAACCATACTCTGGGATATGCCGATACACACAGATAGAGAAATTAAGGCCAACAGACCAGATATAGTTGTCAGAGCTCATGAAGAAAAACAAATGCTTTCTAATTGATGTATCAATACCGGCAGATGACAATGTGTCTCTAAAAGAAATGGAGAAACTCTCAAAATACAAAGACCTGGAAATAGAGGTAACTAGAATGTGGAATCTGAAAACAGAAACAATTCCTATCATAGTAGGTGCATTAGGCATGATAAAAAATATTCAGACAAATACATAACAAAAACACCAGGACTTACAAACACATATAACATACAGAAAATTGCACTACTAGGCACTGCACACATCCTACGCAGAACACTTTCCATACAATAACCATCAGAGCATCACAACAAATCACAGCACATACCCAAGGCACACAGAGCTGCGCTCGGTAGTGAAGTGAAAGCACGCTATAAAAATAAAACTTCTGAAAAATAATAATAATAATAATAATAATAATAATAATAATAATAATAATAATAATAATAATAATGATAATAATAATAACAACAACAACAATAACAACAACATCAAAAAATACCTTAGGAATGAGAACCCAGGTTCGAAATTTCCCCAAGACACCTGATGAAGGCTGGAGGGTATATCAGCTGAAACATTGTGTTAACAACAAACAAGATGAGGACAAATATCCATCAATTGTAAATAATGTATGTATTCATTCTTCATATAGTCAAATGTGAAAAATCTGATTGCTGTTGTTCATTGTCATGAGAAAACGTCTCTACCCTTTAGACAATGTTTCCATTACACATCATTCACTAGTGTAAAGGGCTTTAAAATACCATACTGTTTTGACCTCATAACCTGACTCCTCAGTGAAAGTTACTTCACTGATGAGCCTAACAAAAGCACAAACTCTTGTTTATATGAATCAGCAAACAAATGATTTACTGTTGTCTACCAAACAGGTAATAAATCATGGGGTACAGTTAATTACATTGACCCCAACACTTCATTTTATTGACTTCCAACTCCCAGTAAAATGAAAGATGCAGCTGACCTCAGCAAGATTTGAACTCAGAATGTAAAGAGCTATAATATATATTTTCTCTTTTACTCTTTTACTTGTTTCAGTCATTTGACTGTAGCCATGCTGGAGCACCGCCTTTTGTCGAGCAAATCGACCACAGGACTTATTCTTTGTAAGCCTAGTACTTATTCTATCGGTCTCTTTTGACGAACCACAAAGTTACGGGGACGTAAACACACCAGCATTGGTTGTCAAGCGATGTTGGGGGGACAAACACATACACACACATACATATATATATATATATATATATATACGACAGGCTTCTTTCAGTTTCTGTCTACTAAATCCACTCATAAGGCTTCGGTTGGCCCGAGGCTATGGTAGAAGATACTTGCCCAAGGTGCCATGCAGTGGGACTGAACCTGGAACTACTTACCACACTGCCGGCAAATAATCTTTACTCCAGAAACATATTTACCTGATTAGATACATGCCATCTTTAAGGGCAGCTAAGTTACGGGGACGTAAACACACCAGCATCGGTTGTCAAGCGATGTTGGGGGGACAAACACAGACACACAAACTTATACACACATACATATATATATATATACATATATACGACAGGCTTCTTTCAGTTTCCCTCTACCAAATCCACTCACAAGGCTTTGGTCGGCCCGAGGCTATAATAGAAGACACTTGCCCAAGGTGCCACACGGTGGGACTGAACCCAGAACCATGTGGTTGGTAAGCAAGCTACTTACCCCAAGGCCACCCCTACGTCTATATCACAAAATAATTTTTGTCATATGCTCTAACAGTCATCTCAGTCCAATATCTACTCTTGTACAAATATGGTACTTTAATGGAAGGTGTAGTATGTACTAAAATAAGGCTGTGTATTTTACTACTAGCTTAAACTAGTTTAGACTAGACAAGGTTGGCGGTGGGGTGAGAGAAGGTATGAAAAGAATGACCGTATCAAATCAACAGTAGTAGGTCAGTCAGGCAACGCAGACAACTTAAGATATTTAAGGTGTATGTATGCCTCCTACTGTTACTCTGAACTCTGTACTGCTTAGTGCTTCCATTGATAAATGACAGAAAGAGTGGGAAAGAGAGGAGGAGGAGGATGTGAAAGAGGCGGGAAAGGAGTGTGACAATTTAAACTGGTTTGTTGTTTAGCCCCAGGTCAACCTCTGGAATGAGCAAGCCCCTAATGATCAAAGAAGTTATAACCATGACCATCCCGTCTTTCTTTTTCTTTTGGATAAATATGTCTATGATTACATTATTTTTCCAAGAGTGTTCTGGCTTAAGCAGATTTTGTGCGATTTTGCGGGAGATTTGGCTGCTATTTCTAGTAAGTCGGTCAAATCGTTGGTGACAGCTGAAGGGTTTTAAATCTCTTGAAATTACTTTTCGCGACATTTACAACACAAATTAGCCTCTCAATTCGCTGGAAAATGGACAGAAAACAACCCATAACTACTTCAACCTCGGAATTCTTTTCCTGTCATTGTGCTTCCACCACCACCACAATCACCAACCTCTACCCCGCCCAAGAAACGCAAAACAAAATAAAGCACCAACCCCATAGGCCTCTACATAAACCTCCGTACAGAATCTCTCCAGTATTTTATTTTCCTTCGTATCCCGCCGTTCAGAGTGCTAGAGCTAATTATATGTGCTCTGACATATGGAAAAAACATGCGCAGTTCTTTAAAAAAGCCAACTCGTTATTTATTTACTCAAAACTCTTAAATCTAATGAAATGGCATGGCATTTCCTAAGGAAGATTAGTGTCAGTCAAACGAAATATAGAAATATGGCAAGAGATAACTGACTTTGAATATCACAGTGTTTTGATAGAGTTACAGCAAGCTACGGTAAGTGGAAACCTGTGATGGAATAAGCGGACAGCAAGAGAAATCTTCAGAGGCAGGACTCCCGTCAAGCAAATATTTCGGCCTGTTAGTTATTGATACTCTAAGGGAGTCGGTATCACCTGGGTGATGACTCCTAGGTACCCTACTGCTCTTTTCGAAATACTGTCTTTGGTGGGGATTGAGCCCGGGACCTACGAGTGATGTTATTTCCCCCAGAACTATAGTACATGTCGCTTTACCACGCGGACTACCGAAAGACCTAGCGTTGAGGATCTATTTCAAACGGATTTCCCGCCTTCTACTCTCTGTTTAGTGGTTCACAGTGTTCCTTTTCAGCTCCAGCTATCAAGTCTTCTTGTCTTCTCAGCTGTATCTGACAGGTGTTACATTGTCGATGGTCATTTGTTGTGCACCCGAGTGTAAAAAATTGACATTTCAGCTGCTGCACAAGGTAGATAACTCTGTTTCCTTGGTTTCTCTTGAGCCGATAAAGCAGGTGTTAGCGAAGGGGCTTGTATGTTGCTAGAAATAGTAGTAATACCACCTTTAGAATAGATCCTACATCCTTAAAATTGGAAGATGCAGTGTAAGGTACTTCAAAAAAGGATCGGGTAATCATAACTCATACGTCTTTGCTCATAGATCCGTGCAACAAGGATTGAATTGGGGTTAAGCAGCAACAGTAACCCCTACACTAGCGGGGGTCACATGTCAGATGTCGAATGATCTAAGAGCAACATGAAATGAAGTATTTTGCACTCAAGAATACAGTGCAATGCCTGGTCGGGGAATCGAACCTACAATCTTGCAATTGTGAATGCAACACCTTAACCACTAAGCCATGCACCTTCACACACACGCGCGCGCGTGCACACACACACACACCACACACATATATATATATATAGGCGAGCTGGCAGAAACGTTAGCACGCCGGACGAAATACTTAGCAGTATTTCGTCTGCCGCTACGTTCGGAGTTCAAATTCTGCTGAGGTCGACTTTGCCTTTCATCCTTTCGGGGTCGATTAAATAAGTACCAGTTACGCACTGGGGATCGATATAATCGACTTAATCCGTTTGTCTGTCCTTGTTTGTCCCCTCTGTGTGTAGCCCCTTGTGGGTAATAAAGAAATATATATATATAGGTTGAATTTACAAAAAAGCAAAAGACGAAGACAGGTGGTGTAGACAACAAACAGATGTATTAGTATAACACTCAGGAAGTGAAAAAGCCTTTAACGTTTCGAGCCTACGCTCTTCCACAGAAAGAGACAAGGAGAGAAAATAAAGAATGTGTAATGGCTAGCGATCTATCATTACATACACACTAATTATGTATGTAATGAGAGAGAGAGAGAGAGAGAGAGAGGAAGATAAACAATGAACGAGATGATAGATAAAGCACATACACATATTTAAATCCACAAGAATTTTAGAGAACAAAAAAATATTTTCAAGTAAAAGCTCTTGTTGAATGACATGCAAATAACTCATATTAATTTCAGAATTTCAGCTAATAAAAATTATTTTATCAGCTGATAATTTGAACTCTGGTAACACTGCTACTCTGAAGTGGTAACCTCATTCTGCACAACTCATGCATTCTCTAACTTTTATGTTGCAATTCTGAACTCTGATCACATTATGGTCCTCAAACAGATTCTTATGTATGCACAGCCATTCACTTTACAAGTATATACAAGGCTTTGTGGTGCTGGTCGTGTGTTTTTAAAGCAATCCTCTATTGTGCATTTGCAGTCTTATTCATTTCTAAGTACTTGTAGAACTGGTGTCTCTTCTTTACAAAACTTAATTCAATGTGACATAGAACTTAGAGTGGTTGTTTGCTTGTTTGTCTCTCTATCTCTCAAACTGCTTGTCTGTCTGTCCGTCTGTCTGTCTGTCCATCTGTCTGTCTGTCTGTCAACTTATTTATTTGTCTTGTCCATATTTAATATATATATATATATATATAAGGCAGCGAGCTGGAAGAATTATTAGCATGCAGGGCCGGTTTAAGACCCATAGAGGCCCTAAGCGCTTAAAAAGATTTTGGTGTCCCCATATATAATTCAAAAATATAACCATGAAATAAAGTTTTAGTTTCCAAAATGAAACAAAACTAACAGTAAAATGGAAAATAATATTTATTTTTATATACTTCCACTTTATTTATACCCCTGATGGAGTAGCCAATGACTAACGTAATCATCGTCACATCAACATCGTTTAACGTCCATTTTCCATGCTAATATGGGTTGGATGGTTCGACCAGGGTCTGGGAAGCCAGGAGGCTGCACCAGGCTCCAGTCTGATCTGGCAGTGTTTCTACAGCTGGATGCCCTTCCTAATGCCAACCACTCTGTGAGTGTAGTGGGTGCTTTTTACATGCCACTGGTACAGGTGCCAAGGGAGGCTGGCATTGGCCACAATTGGTTGGTGCTTTTTACGTGTCACACACACATACACACATATGTGTGTGTGTGTGTGTGTGTGTGTGGAGGCACTATGGCCCAGTGGTTAGAGCACCAGATTCGCAGTCGTAGTATCGTGTTTATTGAGCGAAAACACCTAAAGCTCCACGAGGCTCCAGCAGGGGAGGGGTGGCAATTCCTGCTATACACTTTCGCCACAACTTTCTCTCACTCTTTCTTCTGTTGGCCGGCTCGCTTAGCCAGCGGGGTGGCATCATATGAAGGCTAAAACAATGCGAAGCACATTGTGACTAGCGAAGTGTAGCAACATCTGAAAGCCTGGTCGGTCATGGTGATCACGGTGATATATATATACATAAATCGAAATCGAATTGAACCAGCCTGGATCCCTGGTCTGGTGGTACGTAAAAAGCACTATCCGACTCGTGGCCGATGCCAGTGCCGCCTCGGTGGCACGTAAAATACACCAATCCGACCGTGGCCGTTGCCAGCCTCGCCTGGCACCTGTGCAGGTGGCACGTAAAAAGCACCCACTACACTCACGGAGTGGTTGGCGTTAGGAAGGGCATCCAGCTGTAGAAACATTGCCAGATAAGACTGGAGCCTGGTGCAGCCTTCTGGCTTCCCAGATCCCCGGTCGAACCGTCCAACCCATGCTAGCATGGAGAACGGACGTTAAACGATGATGATGATGATGATGAATCCCAATAAGAGGACAAAGAAATACTTTAGCACATCTTTAATGATCAATTACTATCATTTCTGTACCAAATGATGCTTTCAATACCAGTTTACATAAAAGCTGCAATTGAAAATTAATTTAATATTTCTGGTTTTTAACATTAGAGTGATGCTGTAATGTTTAAAACTGCAAAGATTATGTAAATTTTTAATTGAAACTTTCAGCATGAACATGCTTATGCACACACACATATATTAATTAGCACATCCAATCTAGCTTAGATGTGTTGTTTATAACACCTTAAACTGCAGTAAATATCCCCTCCTTAGAGATTATCTGGATTTTTACCTTTTGACCAACAGATTTAGAAAATATTTTTTTGTAACTAAACACTTTCAAACTTTGTATACTGATAGAATGTGTCATATAAAATATCTTTTACTCTTAGCGTTTTTGAGAAAAGTTTATATTTACAAAGTTATTTCTTTTTAAAGTTGTCGTATTTCGGTAATTTCAACCAATCAATGACATGTGTATTCAGCTGGATAAAATTACTGCTGTTGTTTGTCAACAACGAAATAACTTCGTAAATATAAACTTTTCTCAAAAACGCTAAGAGTAAAAGATGTTTTATATGACACATTCTACCAGTATATGAAGTTTGAAAGTGTTTAGTTACTAAAAATTATTTTCTAAATCTGCCGGTCAAAAGGTAAGGACGACAGTACTAAAAAGGGACAGATAATATCAGCAGATGATATTTCATTGGCCCCAATAGATGGATGGCACTGTTGTATCATGCGATTTCACCACATTTCAGTTTATTAGCAACAGACAGTGAAATGGGCTTTCACACGTTTTCTATCTTCCAGATTTATCCACTGGTTTACCAAGAGTCACAGAGGAACACACTGACCCAAATTGCTGTACAGTGGATAGAAATCACGTGACCAGAAAGTGAACTTCTTAAACTCAGCCATGTCTGTATCAGGTGATATGATCTGATTTCTATGTAAGTTTTTAGAAATTTTTTACCTGAGAGCATTATGTTTGTTTATTGATCCAGAACATCGGCAATTTGGCATGTCTGCAATATAACACCAAAGTCATTAAAAAAGAGAACTTCAATGAAAGAAATAATAAAAGGAGCAGTCATTACAATGTAACAATGTAAAAAAGAATTTCACAATAAATATTAGTCCACCAGTGATAGATTCGTCATGCCACTGTGAGATCTTTTACCTGGTCACCCAACCTGCGAGAAATAGCACCAACCATATGATCTTTTAAAAGAAAAGCCAAAAGTGCTGGTGATTTTGAGCGAGAGTTTTGAACCAGAGTCACCCCACCCTCACTGCTAATACCATCGACATTATCATTCATTTAGCATCCACTTACTTTTTCATGCTTACATGTGATAGACAGAACTTGTTAAAGCAGATTTTCTATGGTCAGTTGCCCCTTCTGTCCCCAACCACCACCTGTTTCCAGACAGGTAATATTTTTCCAATGGCAAGAAGACTGCAAACAAACAGCAAGGCTTGTATGACAGTGATGCTATTTGCCAGCATGATGTCATGAGAAGACAAGGGTACCCCACAAACGCACTCACATCTACACATGCACGTTACCGCACACACACACACACACACACACACGTATCATCATCATCATCATTATTTAATGTCGCTTTTTCCATGCTGGCATGGATATTGAAATTGGCTCCTGTGCAGGTGGCACATAAAAAGCACCATTTGATTGTGGCCATTGCCAGTACCACCTAACTGGCCCTTGTGCTGGTGGCACATTAAAGCACCCACTACACTCTCAGAGTGGTTGGCATTAGGAAGGGCATCCAGCTGTAGAAACTCTGCCAGATCAGATTGGAGTCTGGTTCACCAGACCTCAGTCAAATCGTCCAACCCATGCTAGCATGGACAGCAGACGTTAAATGATGATGATGATGATGATGATGATCACCATCATCATCATCATTGTTTAACGTCTGTTTTCCGTGCTTGCACGGGTTGGACGGTTCGACCGGGGTCTGGGAAGCCAGGAGGCTGCACAAGGCTCCAGTCTAATCTGGCAGTGTTTCTACAGCTGGATGCCCTTCCTAACGCCAACCACTCCGTGAGTGTAGTGGGTGCTTTTTATGTGCCACCGGCACAGGTGCCAGGGGAGTCTGGCAGTGGCCACGATTGGTTGGTGCTTTTTACGTGCCACCGGCACAGAAGCCAGATGATGATGATAAAACTAAAAATAATAACAGTATGCAAATATTAGGTTAAAAAACTCTTTGGACAAACAAAGTTGAAGGCAGCTTGTAGGACACCAAGCCACATCTCCTGTAGACATGACAAACTTTCTACCACTAGACCAAAAGCAATCCTTGAACTTTTCTATCCATTTCTAAAACGTTTATTCTTACCGATGAGAACTGTAAGATGTTGATGTAAGAGCTGAGAAACTCTGAGAATATAAAAAAATACATATATGTGTGTATGGGTATACATATCTATATATAAATATCTATCTATCTATTAATCCATATGTGTGTGTGTGTGTGTGTATATATGTGCAGGAGTGGCAGTGTGGTAAGAAGCTTGCTTTGCAACCACATGGTTCTGGGTTCAGTCCCACTGCATGGTACCTTGGGCTAGTGTCTTCTACTATGGCTTCAGGCCAACCTAAGCCTTGTGAGTGGATTTGGTAGATGGAAACTGAAAGAAGCTTGTCAAATATATATATGTATATATACAGGACACGATGAGCAAATTTTCACCATGTCATATTTTTAATATCATGCATGAGCATTGTTTGTTTTTGATTTTATTGACTACACAGTATAGTAGGGTCAGTTGGGCACCATCTGTGAGAAAACCAGCACCGTGACTCCATTCACTCTGCCAGAAATTTGGAAACGACATACTGTACTGCTTGGCATTCAACCCGAAAGCTCCAGTACGAACATTTCAGAGTGTTTGGATGTCAATCTGAGGACAGTGCAGAGGATTCGGAAAGAGTTGGATTAGTCTAATGGTGATTATGAAGGTACAGCAGCTCAGAAAACTCACTCTGATATTCTGATAAGAAAAGAACTCCTGAATTTGTTGGTGAGATCTAGGCCATGATTGACAACGATCCCTTCAAGCCAATCAGTTCCATCGCCAGGGACATGGGAGAAGCTGAGTTTCTTATTAGACAGGTAGTGCATGGAGGCATTCGGTATTCCTCATACAAGATGAGAAAGGACCAATTTTTATCTCAAGACTGCTCTACGAAGCTTTTGTACAAACTCAAGCATCCCCTCCAACTGAGCATGTTTTGGTTTTACTCAGATGAGAAAAATTTCTGCTAGGATCAGATGGTGAACACACAAAACAACCATTGGTTTGCCATGTCCCCAAAACATATACCAAGAGTGATAAAAATCAAAAATCCAGTCAACATCATGGTGTCTGGAGAGATCACTAGTTACGGTGACGTTATGGCTCCATTCATCTTCCCACACAGCCTCAGACTGAACATGGAAGCCTACATCAAGTACCTGGAGGAGGTAGTGCTGCCCTGGGTCAAGGGGGTGGCTACTGGAAGACCCTATGTCTGGCAACAGAAGTCTGGACCATGCCACACAAGCAGGTCATGGCTGTTACACAATTTCTGCAACCACACCACTCCTACCATCTGAGCCCCTAACTCCCCAGACTGCAACCCCTTGATTATTATGAGGCACAATTGAGCAAGAGACCAACAAAACTCCTAATAACACCAAAGATGAACTGAAGGCAAGGATTATGGTAGCATTCACCAACTTAAAGAAGAAGACTGTTCAGAAAAGATGCAGAAGATTCCAAAGTGATTGTGTGGTACCTATTTGTTGATATATTTTGATTTTCTGATTTCGTGCAAATGGTTGCAGGCAGTTTTCTGGCTAACTTGAAGTTCTTTTGCCAGTTCGGGAGTGGTTTTATGTGGATCTTTCTCAATGACAGTCATTAATTAACCATCATTGATGACAGATGGGCATCCATTATGCTCGCTATCTTCAAGGTTCCGGTCTCCATGGCGAAATCATTTAAACCATTTTCAAGCTGACCACTCACTGGTCATTTCCTCACCAAACGTTTCATTGATATCGTGAACAGTTTCAGCTGCTTTGTGTCCTTTTTTGAAGTTGAATAGCAAAATTGCTTGAATATTGCTCTTTGACAGCTCCCTTTCAGATGATTGTAAGAACGGTGAGAAAAATATCAATGTTAATTTATTGGTGCATTTGGGTAAGTCTGTGTCTGTATTATCAGACAATTGTGAAGAAATGTTCTAAAAGAATTTGAAACTCTGCAAAAATCCAGGACAAATTCCTATTGGTTCAAAACATTGCACACTTTTTACTGAATCTGATATATGTACATATATATTTACACACACAAACACACATTTATTTACATATAAACCATTTATTATTTTCAGCTCTCCCACCAATGTTTATATTCTATACTAGTGCATATATATATATATACATATGTATATAATATATAATATATTATATATATATATATATATATATATATATATATATATATATATATATATATATATATATATATATATATATATATATATATAATATATATATATCTATATGTATATATATATATATATTTTGTATGTAATGGATCTATAATATCTATATATTATATATATATATATATATAATATATATATAGTATAACTAATTGTATCATATCTGTATATATATGTATATATATATATAATATATATATATGTGTATATATGTATATATATATATATATGTTTATATATTTGTTGTGCAACATATATGTATATATGTACACACACACATATGTATATAAATGTACACACACCCACACACATAGAAACTATGTTTGTGTGTGTATAAATATATATAAATCTATCCACACAGAGAATATAAAAAAAAAATATTGTGTAACTGACTTCAAAATAAAGCAGGTCAATAGTTTGTTTTCAAGCAATGAATATCAGCACAAAATATTCACAGGATGTCCTTGACTATATTCAAATACAAACGCACGCGAACACATTCACACACGTTGTGTAACATATATATGTGTCTGTATATATATATATATATATACATACTCTCTCTCTTTATTCTTTTACTTGTTTCAGTCATTTGACTGCGGCCATGCTGGAGCACTGCCTTTAGTCGAGCGAATCGAGCCCAGGACTTGTTCTTTGGAAGCCTAGAACTTTATTCTATCGGTCTCTTTTGCTGAACCGCTAAGTTACAGGGATGTAAACACACCAGCATCGATTGTCAAGTTATGCTGGGGAGGGGAGACAAACACGGACAACAAACATGCACACACACACACATACATATATATATATATATATATATATATATATATATATATATATATATATATATATATATATACATATATACATATATATATATATATATATATATATATATATAATATATATATATATATATATATATATACATACTATACGACAGGCTTCTTTCAGTTTCCGTCTACCAAATCCAGTCACAATGCTTTGGTCGGCCCGAGGCTATAGTAGAAGACACTTGCCCAAGGTGCCACACAGTGGGAATGAACCCAGAACCATGTGGTTGGTAAGCAAGCTACGTACCACACAATATATATATTACACACAGACACACACACATATATATATATATATATATATATATATATCTATGGTTGAAAAGGAAAACACGAGTTGATATATATACGGAAAAAAAGTCAAGGTAGCATTTTCTACCTTTTCTTTTTTCTATATATATATGTTATATATATATATGTTATTATATATATATATATATATATATATAATATATATATATATATATATACATATATATATATATATATATATATATATATATATATATATATATATACATATATATATATATATATATAATATATATATATATATATATATATATATATATATATATTATATATATATATATATATATATTATATATATATAATATATATATATATACCTGTGCAGGTGGCACGTAAAAAACACCCACTTCACTCGCGGAGTGGTTGGCGTTAGGAAGGGCATTCAGCCGTAGAAACACTGCCAAATCTGACTGGGCCTGATGAAGCCTTCTGGCTTCACAGACCCCAGTTAAACCGTCCAACCCATGCTAGCATGGAAAAGCAGACTCTTCAGAGCTCCGGGCCCTCGGGCAGTGCCTGCTTGACAGACGGTTCAGTCTGCCCCTGATGATGATGGTGATGATGATGAATAGGAGTAGGTTTCTAACAGGCCCATTACTGAATCAATTAATCCTATTCCCAGTGGAGTAGGGACCTGTTTCAGCTGATGCAATAAAGGGCACATGTAAAGCATGTTTTTTTTTTTTCATTTTGGTTTGTGTATATTCTATATCAGTATAAAATGGAACAGAATACATGTATACATACTTATATACATTCATACATACATGCATATGCTTGTATACAAGCATATGTACATAGCTATGTAGAATTATATGCATTCGTACTTACAAACATACATACATACATACATATATATATATATATATATATATATATTATATATATTATATATATATATCCCACTGTGACCAACCAGGCTATCAGATGTTGCTACACATTGCTGGTCACAATGACATATACATACATGCAACACACACACACATATATATACATACATACATATGTTTGTGTGTCTGTATTTGTCCCCTCACCATTGCTTGGCAACCGATGCTGGTGTGTTTACATCTCCGTAACTTAGCAGTTTGGCAAAAGAGAACTGAAAGAATAAGTACTAGGCTTACAAAGAATAAGTCCTAAGTCCTGGGGTCGATTTGTTCGACTAAAGATGCTGCTCCAGCATGGCCACTGTCAAATGACTGAAACCAATAAAAAAGAATGCCTCGCTTAGGTGCGTGTGTTGCTCTGCTGTGTATCACAAATCATAAACATAAACATGGACACATACGCAAACTCATTAGATAATGTAGTCCTAGATACACTATGCATGGATAAAAGATACGATAGACATGACTGCAGTACTAGTAAATTAATTAATTAGATGGCTGACATAATCACTATTATGCAAAATGACTAGAAATAGCTATAAACCTCACACACACACATATATATATACATATATATATATGTATATATTTATGTATATATGTGTGTGTGTATGTGTTTGTATGAGCGTGTATGCATATATGTATATATGTGTGTGTATGTGTGTATGCATGTATATTACAAGGGGATGCTGAAAAGTCCCTGACTTTGAGGGTATTGTAAAAGGCCTAGTCGTAGGCCCAACTGCTGCGATAAGAGTGTGAATTTGAGAAGGGAATATGTTGAATAAAATCATAATTAGGTGATCCTCCATCACCACCACCACCACCACTGCTGCTGCCGCTGCTGCTACTGCTGTCACCAGTATTAAGTTTAATGATTACACATCTTTGATGTGGTGGTAGCAACTGTGGATTACATAAT
>NC_043011.1:54810577-54823077 GCF_006345805.1 Octopus sinensis
CCCTCTTTTAATGAAACCATTGGTAGCCTTGTTAAGCCAGAAACAAAGTACAGTGATGTATTTACACTTTTATGGTAACGTAGAGCAAAGTTGTGAACAGAGGGAAGAATGGTGACAGAAGAATGAGGAAGAATGAATGAAGGTTGCAAGTATGTAGGAGGAGAGAGTATGATGGACTTATAAAAGGAGCAGAGGTAAGGCAGCAAGCTGGCAGAAGCATTAGCACGCCGGGCAAAATGCTGAGCGGTATTTTGTCTGTCTTTACATTCTGAGTTCAAGTCCCACTGAGGTCGACTTTGCCTTTCATCCTTTCGGGGTCGATAAATTAAGTACCAGTCACGCACTGGGGTTGATGTAATCGACTTAATCCGTTTGTCTGTCCTTGTTTGTCCTTTCTGTGTTTAGCCCCTTGTGGGTTGTAAAGAAATAGATATTTCGTCTGCCGTTACGTTCTGAGTTCAAATTCTGCTGAGGTCGACTTTGCCTTTCATCCTTTTGGGGTCGATAAATTAAGTACCAGTTACACACTGGGGTCAATATAATCGACTTAATCCCTTTGTCTGACTTTGTTTGTCCCCTCTATGTTTAGCCCCTTGTGGACAATAAAGAAATAAGAATCGTTAGAATGCTGGGCGTAAAGCTTAGCAGTATTTCATCTCTCTTTACATTCTGAATTCAAGTTCCACTGAGTTTGACTTTGCCTTTCATCCTTTCGGGACCGAGAAATTAAGTACCAGTTGCGTACTGGGGCCAATCTAATTGACTCCCTCCCCCCTCCCCCAAACTTTTAGACCTTGTGCCTAGAGAAGAAAAGTATATTAGGAGCAGAGGTGGTTGATTGTAAATAGGAATGGAAGCTATCAATGGTAAGAATAAGTAATGACTGTCAATGAAATATGACACAACTGAAATGACTGCCAGACAAGGATCATGGTATCTAATGACGGATTCTGTCGTCATTAATTACATCATCATTCGTTATTTAATGTCCATCCTCTTTCCATGGTGGCCTCACCTGGATGATTTGACATGAACCAGCAAGTCAGAAGACTTACACTAAGCTCCACTGTCTGTTGTGGCATGGCTGCCATGGCTGGATGCCCTTCCTAATGCCATCCACTTTACAGAGTGTACTGGGTGCTTCTTATGTGGTACCAACACCAGCAAGGTCACCTAGTAACTAACAGGATAAGACCCCAAGACAAACTGAGGTTGGGTGGGGTAGTATTGAGGAAGGTGGTTCTGTGCCCAATGATAAGAGATTAGAATATAATAGGCTGGACAGAAACATGTATTTTGCTGGCTACTTCATCTGGTAAAAGAGACAGGAAAGGCGAGAGAAAGGGAGGGTGAGAGAGAAAGAGGGAGAGAGGGATATGACAGAATTATAGGCAGAATGACATAGTGGGAGTAAGAGAGAGGTGGAGAGAGGTGAAGAGAGAGAGAATAATATTGGTGGAAACACAGGAGGACAGTGACAAGTAACAATGTTAAGACTTACAGCTGTGTTGAGACACTTATGATCTACTGTTGACAGCTGTTGAAAAACAATGACCTTGACTCTAAAATGTATGTGTAATTGTATGTGTAATTGTGTGTGAGTGCGTGTGTGTGTGTCTATGTATATGTATGTATATATGAATATGTATATATAAATACACACACACACATATAATTACTATATATATATCTATTCTAATATAGACATTTATATATACATACATACACTTATACATACAATTATACCCCCTTACATGCACACACATTCATATATTATAATGTATATGTGTGTGTGTGTGTGTGTGTGTGTGTGTGCATGTGAGAGGGATGAGATATATATATTTATATATTATTATTATTATGATTGGGTTTTTTTGTATTATTTTTGTATTTATATTTGAGTAACATCGTCCATTTTTCCGTCCTTGTTTCGTATACATTTGAAGCTTTTTTTAAAAGGAATCTAATGCTCTTAGCTTAGTTTTTCCTTGGAGCTGGCCAGATTGGAGCAATCTCAAGATTAATCAGCTGAAATTGCGAGGATGATCTGGTTCTTGACTGAAGATTAAAGGCTTCGAATGACCAGTCCGTGTTTTTTGTATCGTCTATCTGGATGTTTTGCGTTCTTGTCCCATTTTGTATTTATATATGTATATATACGTTTAAATATTTGTTGTGCAAGATTTTTTATGTGAAGTCGTGTGTTGAAACAGATATTGTTATATTTCGGAATGGTCATATTGCCAGTTTAGCCAATAAAAACACACGCACTATATATTTGGTGTTATTTTGCTTCAGTGATATTTATTTTTTACATTAATCTTAATCTTATTTCGGCCAAAGTTCTTTCGTCACACTCCTGTGACCGCATCAGTGGTCCTTTGTTTTCTTCTCACTTACTTGTGTCTCTCCTTACTAACCGTCAGCCATTTTGTATATATATATATATATATATATACACATACATATATATATATATATTTATATATTTATATATATATATATATATATATATAATATATATATACACACACACATACATATATATATGGCGTTAGGAAGGGCATCCAGCTGTAGAAACACTGCCAGATCTGACTGGCCTGGTGCAGCCTTCGGGCTTCCCAGACCCCAGTTGAACCGTTCAACCCATGCTAGCATGGAAAGCGGACGTTAAACGATGATGATGATGATGATATATATATATATATATTAGACATACATGCACACACACACACATATATCTATACATGCATAAATGTGTGTGTGTGTATGCTTACGCGTGTGCACATGTGTATGTGTACGTATAAATGTTTATATCCAGTAATTGCATTAAAAATTAGGGAGCAACGGAATGTTGATGCTGGTTGGCATTCCCTGTTAACAAAATAATCTATTTTCTCAGTGATTTCACACTCAAGTAAACTACAAAAAACCCTTGCAAAAACAGATAAGGGTTAGGGGTTAGCAACAGAGAGGACATCTAGCTATGTGAAGCAATGCCTTATTAATATACATGTGTCCAACACATGTTAACATGGATATATGTATATATGTATATATATATATATATATATATTATACTAGCAGTATTGCCCGGCGTTGCTCAGGTTTGTAAGGGAAATAATTATAAAGCATTTTTAGAGAGTTATAGCCAAAAAATAGCAAAAAAATGGAAAAAAATTATGGTAATTTTTTTGAGAGTTAAAAAAGGTGGAGTTGCGTCCCCTAGACGGTCTGTGGTTTGGGTTTCTGATTCTCGACCCCATGTCGAATTTATCGATTTTTTTCAGAACTGGGGGAACTTTTCAAAATTTTCGCTGCGTTAGTTTTGAATTATGACATTGGGCTATGTGTGTGTCAAGTTTCATCAGAATCGGTTGAAAGCCGTGGTCAGAGTGAGGGTACGAGGAAACAGACACACAGAAAACGCACAGACAAACTGCCGTTTATATAGAGAGAGATATATGGCACATAAAAAGCACAATTCGAGCATAGTCATTGCCAGTGCCACCTGGCTGGCTCCCATGCCAGTGGCATGTAAAGAGCACCATTCAAGCGTGGTTGATGCCAGTACCGCCTGACTGGCCCTCGTGCTGGTGGCAAGTAAAAAGCACCCACTACACTCTCATTAGGAAGGGCATCCAGCTGTAGTAACTTTGCCAGATCCGATTGGATCCTGGTGCAGCCTTCTGGTTTGCCAGCCCTCAGTCAAACCGTCTAACCCAAGCCAGCATGGAAAGTGGACGTTAAACAACGACGACGACGACAATGATGATGATATATAAATGAATATGTATATCATCATCATCCTCCTCATCATCATCGTTTAACGTCTGTTTTCCATGCTAGCATGGGTTGGGTAGTTTGACCGGGGTCTGGGAAGCCAGGAGGCTGTGCCAGGCTCCAGTTTGATCTGGCAATGTTTCTACAGCTGGATGCCCTTCCTAACACTAACCACTCCGTGAGTGTAGTGGGTGCTTTTTACGTGCCACCGGCACAGGGGCTGGAGGTAGCTAGCAAACGGTCATGATCAGTTGGTGCTTTTTACGTGTCACCGACACGGATGTCAGTCAGGCGGCGCTGGCATCAGCCATGTTTGGATGCTGCTTTTTACGTGCCACCAGCATGGGTATCACAACTACAATTTCCATATTTCCAATATTCGGCATATTTTGCTTTAAAAGTTCTATAAAGGCAACAACATAAAGGAAAGTGCAAGGAAGATTAATGCAGTATACGGGGATCAGACAATAAGTGTAAGCCAGTGTCAACGGTGGTTCCAGAAATTCCGAGCTGGAAACTACAGTCTTGTCCTGGAAGATCTGTAAAGCTTGACAAGGATGTCCTGCAAACCCTGGTGGAACAAAATCCCATCGTAACTGTTGAGGAACTTACAGAGAAGCTTGGATTTGGTCATTCAACCATTCATTGACACCATTCATGCCATCGGAAAAGTCAGCAAATTGGGTCAATGGGTTCTTCACAAACTTTCTAAGTTTAATCACGTGCAGAAAGTGAATGTGTGCTCTTCTTTGCCGTCATGTCTTTCAAATGAACACTTTTGGACCAATCAGTGACTGGTGTCGAGAGACGGGTTCAAGAATGTCAAGTGCTGAAGATAGTGGGTGGAGAAAGGAGAAGCACTGTCACCCCAGGCTAAAGAAGGTCTTCGCCCACATAAAGTGTTGTTATCTTTTTGGTGGGATATGATAAGTTTAGTCCACTTTGAACTTTTAAACTCAAATCAAACGATAACAAAGGAGATCTACTGCAAGTAGCTTGCACAGCGTAAGTCAGCGCTAGAAGAAAAACAACCATCCTTGGTTTCAAGACGAATGGTGTTCTTCTATCAGGGTAACACTTGGTCACATTCAGCAAGGATCACATTCCAAAGGCTGGAGGAGTTTGAATGAGAAATGATGCCCCACCCTCCATATTTGCTAGACATTGTCCCGTCTGATTATCATTTATTCTGCACTCTTCAAAATCATTTGGATGGAAAAAATATGAATTCTGTAGATGAGGTGAGAACAGTACTGGAGGAGTATTTTTCGTCACAGACAAGTAAATTTTGGAAGAGGGGCCTTGCAAGCCTACAAGATAGATGGAAGAGCATTGTAGAAAATGAAGGAGTGTATATTTTAGATTAAAAATGAAATTTGTTTATCTTAATTTTGAAAAATAAAAGAAGTATAAAAAAGACTGCATCATGTATAGGATGATCCAATATATATATATATATGGTATGTATGTATGTATATTTTTTGCATGTTTATTCCTAACTAACACTTCTTTTGATGCTGTTGACACCACCAAATTGAATGGTACTGCCCAGGTGTCAAAACCATAATGATATCGATGGGGCAGCTGATGATGGAGGTAAACTGGATTGTTGGTATGGCTGTTTTTGCATATGTGGAACAGTGTTATAACACATTCTTTTGATATATATATATATATATCATCATCATCATCATCGTCATCATTATTTTAATGTCCATGTCATGTTCCATGGGGGTATGGGTTAGGAGAATGTTTTAATATTTATTAATAATCATTTCTCATATATCTCTATACAAGTCCCTTATGATTTATTTTCAACAATGCCGTCATTATCCCACAAAGCCCATTCTCTCCAACCTAATTCCATAGTTTATTCCACAGGTGTTTAGTGCTGTGTTTTGTTTGTACATTGCTATTAATAAATCTTCTATAACCAATACATCACCATCATCATCGTGATCATCAGTATTGTCATCGACATCATCATCATTTTCATCATCATCATCATCATCATCATCACTTAACATCTGTTTTCCATGCTGGCATGGGTTGGACGGTTTGACGGGAGCCGGCAAGCCAGAAGACTGCACCATGCTTCACTCTATGTTTTGGCATGGGTTTTACTTGTTGCTGAAATGAGTGGATCAACAGGAATTCCATTTCATCCCCGTAACTTAGTGGTTCGGCAAAAGAGACCGATAGAATAAGTACTAGGCTTACAAAGAATGAATCCTGGGGTCGATTTGCTCGTCTAACGGTGGTGCTCCAGCATGGCTGCAGTCAAATGACTGAAAGAAATAAAAGAGTAAAAGAGTAACATGTCTGAAACAGCCATAATGAACCTCAATTAATTTGTTTCTTAACATAAACACCACACCTGGAACCTTACCTGTGCTGGATCTGGAACTTACAGCACATCTTGAAACTACGAGCTGGCATGAATGTCTATAATTTCATATGCATGCTTATATGAATGTGTATATTGATTTATTAATGTGCATGTATATGTAAGTGTTAGGACATGTCTCTGTATGCATTGATGTATGCATAAGTGTCTGGATAAGGTATATACACAGATATGTTAATCTCAACACTGACTTGTTGCTTTATTATCAATATACACACACACACACACACATATATATATTATATATATATATATATATATATATATATATATACTTTATTTAAAGCAGCAGAAAATTCAACAAAATCTGTTACTCTGAGTTTCTCGTTGCCGTTCATCAGACAGTTTTTGCTATGAACGGCAATGAGAAACTCAGAGTAACAGATTTTGTTGAATTTTCTGCTGCTTTAAATAAAGCATATTACTCTACCACTGGTATTTGAGTACTCTTTTTTTCCACCTTGTTTCACATTTATGTGTTTACTCCGGTATATATATATATATATTGATAATAAGGCAACAAATCAGTGTTGAGATTAGCAGATGTTATATGGTGATGATGATGATGATGATGATGACAAGTGTTCCTTTCTGTTGAAGAGCATAGGTTCAAAATGTAAAATGCTTTCTCACTTCCTGAGTGTTAAACTAATACATCTGTTTATCTTCGTCTTTTGTTTTTTTTTTTGTAAACTCTCACTATATATAAATAGATATATAATTTGATTTAAAATTTAAAACTTGGCTGTGTGGTAAGTTGCTTGCTTGTGAACCATATGGTTCCAGGTTCAGTCTTACTGCGTGGCACCTTGGGCAAGTGTCTTCTAGTATAGCCTTGGGCTGACCAAAGCCTTGTGAGTGGATTTGGTAGACGGAAACTGATAGAAGCCCATTGTATATATGCATGTGTGTATGTTTGTGTGTCTGTGTTTGTGCCACCAACATCGCTTGACAACAAATGCTGGTGTGTTTATGTCCATGCAACTTAGCAGTTCAGCAAAAGAGACCAATAGAATAAGTACTAGGCTTACAAAGAATAAGACCTGGGGTCGATTTGCTCGACTAAAGGTGGTGCTCCAGCATGGCCACAGTCAAATGACTGAAACAAGTAAAAGAGTATTGAACATGTCCCTAGTCATATGCTGACAAAGCACATTCGCTGTCAATGGATATCTGGTGTTGTCCATGGTAATTGCACAATTATTGCTGGATCTCCCTCAGGAATTCCTCAGTGTACATTGAGTATAACAGAAATGACAGAAATGGAAAATGGAATATACATATATTCCATTTTCTGTCTCTGTCATTTCTGATCTTTTTTTTTCTCATAATTATTTTAGACTAGCAGTATCACCCGGCGTTGCTCGGGTTTGTTTCGACCCTTTAGAATTAGAATTTTTGAAAAGTAAAAATTCTGCATTATGTAGCTTGTTATTCTCTTTAAGTGAACATTTTTCTGGTTGAAATACACCGAAAAATGGCGACACAGCAGTAAAAAAATCATAAAAATAGGGATTTTCATAGAAAAGAAGCACCTTTTTGATGTAAATAATTTTTGGTGTTAACATGGTCCGATTTGAATTTTTTCTTCTACGGAAGGAAGAGCAAGCCTTCTTCTATCATAACTCTCAATTTTGGTCAACTTGCACCACAGGGTCTTGGAGGAGATAGTGCTAGTTGAAGGCTACCAAACCTGCCACACACAGACAACTTCAGCTTTATATAGAGAAATAAAGAATGTCATTAATTCTATTTTCTTTCATTTTGTCTATTTATATATTTATATATATTTCTATACTCTAGGGATAATACTGAACTCCTGACGTATATCCGGTCAAAGGAACAAACAAATATAAACACATAAACACAAATACCAAATTTGTTTTAAATGTGTCACCAGAAATTTATATGGCCAAATACATTTGATGGTCAGCTCGTGACATGGACAATAACCGTGACATATGAGATAAAGAGGAATGAAACATCCTGTGGGTGCAGTCGTGACCATCTGACAGAGAAATATGCTATTGAAATGGATATGCTTATGATGTCAAGCAGGCATAAGTGCAAAGGCTTTCCAGCCATGACAAACCCATTCTTTATTGTTCTACATTGTAACTAGGAATGTCTTATCTGATGTGAATTTATACTTGTTTTGTTTTTTTAAGATGAAATATGATATATTTGAGAGTGTTTTAGCTGATCTTTTGAGCAAGATGACCGACCACCACCACCACCCCCACCACCACTTCCCTCAAAGAAGTCATCCTGCTTCCATCTTTGGTGCAATAACTTCATAACACTTGTTAATGAAACATCTCAGAGCATTCAGTCTAAAAGTGAAATAACACCACTGCCACCCTCACCACCACCTCCCATCTCATTGCTATTGTTGTTGTTGCTGCTGCTGTTGTTGTTCTTCTTCTCCTCCTCCTCCTTCTTCACTACTTCTTCTTCTTCTCCTTCTCCCTCTCCTTCTTCACTGCTTCTTCTTCTTCTTCTCCTCCACCCCCTCCTCCTTCTTCTTTCCCCCTCATCCTCGTCTTCCTCCCCCTCTTCCTCTTAACTAACATCTTGCAAGATCCACTAAAAGTGGATGTTCTTAGTATGAACTACGATAAAGCTACTCACTTCACAAAACCCATTTAATGACATATTGTTCTTACTCAATCTCCCTCCTTTACAAACACGTACACACACGCACGCACACGCGAACACACACACACACACACACACACACACACTAATGCAGAGAGAAAGATTTGCACTCAATCACTTCCCTTCCTTGACCTCTCCAGACATATTCTTTCCTCCGTGTCATTTCCCTTGCTCAGTCTCCGAGATATGTCAACGACTGCAGTTTTGTCTAAAATATCTAAAATTAACCATCAATAGAAACGTGTGTGTGTGTGTTATCAAAAAGCTCCCGGACTTATTATGTTAGAAAAAAACTTATTTACTTAAGTTTTCACATCATCATCATCATCATCATCGTCGTTTAACGTCTGCTTTCCATGCTAGCATGGGTTGGACAATTTGACTGAGGACTGGCGAACAAGATGGCTGCACCAGGCTCCAGTCTTGATCTGGTAGAGTTTCTACAGCTGGATGCCCTTCCTAATGCCAACCACTCCGAGAGTGTAATGGGTGCTTTTACGTGCTACCGGCACGAGGGATAGTCTGGCAGTACTGGCAACGGCCATGCTCAAATAGTGTTTTTTATGTGCCACCTGCACAGGAACCAGTCCAGTAGCACTCTCCTTCAAAATGGTCACCTTGTGTAGCAATACACTTGTCCCAGTGTTCTTACCACTTTTGGGATCCAGCCTGGAAGTCATTTTCCATGAGTCGAGGACCTTCCACGATTTGCTCTTGATCTCAACAGCAGTGTTAAAATGGTGACCTTTGAGCAGCATTTTCATCTCGGAGAAGAGTCAGAATCCAACAGGTGCTAAATTTGGTAAATAGGGTGGACGCAGAAGCGATACCATGTTGCTTTTGGTGAGAAACTCACATATGAGGAGACCTCAGTGACAGGGTTAGGGTTAGGGTTAGGGGTGGGGGAAGGGTATATTGTTTCTTCACAAATATAAATAAATCCAATCTGTTTCTTAAAGGAGGGACATATTCATTATGCACAGAATGTTATTTACCCAAATGGAGGTCAGCAATTGGTTAAAATTGCCGAAATGCTCGAAATTAAAGACGAAATATGTTACAACATATAGAATTTTCTCAATAAAGCCAAGAGAAAATGATGTCTTATAAACACATTCTACCAGTATACGAAGTTTAAAAGTGTTTAGTTAACTAGAAATTATGTTACAAAGTGCCGTTCAAAAGGAAAAGATCCGAATTTTCAATTGGCAGTCTGTCCCTGAGGAACAAATTCTTGATGCACAATACTACAGATGTAAAAAAATAACAAAAACAAATGAACATGCTCTTGATTAAAATGTAACTCTGTTGTCTGCTTTTGAAGTGCCTGTGCCACTTGAAACATTGTGTACAGCCATTGCCTCTTTGCTGTAAGCTTACTGAAGCATCATGCTCAATGTTTCTATAGCAGACTTCCCAAGTTTAACACAAAATTTCAAGTTGGCTTTTTGTTCTAACTTCCTGTCCATGACAAAAATTGCAGACAACAACATACACACGTGATCACAAAAATACAAATTTCACAACTTGTGAAGTAAACCCAGTGATGTCACTCAGTACACTGCCTCATGAAGGTCACTGCTAGCTCTAACTGTACACGCAACTGTGTGCTGCCCTCTGTTGGCATGCTACAGAACTAGACCAGGGGCTTTTTGATACTGGCCTCATACATGCTTACATACACATATATAACATGTGTACACACAGCATATATTTATAATTGTGTGTGAATGTGTGTGTGTGTGTGTGTATACACACACATGCACACACACACGCACACACATGTATATATATAAAGCAACTGACAAATGGGAAAGCTCCAGGAGAGGGTGGTATTCCTGGAGAAATTTGAAAGTGTGGTGGAAATATTTTGGTTGACAAATTGACAGTGCTTATGGCCCAAATATGACAAATAAGGACTTTCCCTCAACAATTTAAGATGCATTGATTGTACATCTATATAAGTGTAAAGGTAATAAGTGTGAATCTGACATTTATCATGGAATGTTGCTGCTCTTTATTGCAGGAAAAATCTTCTCTAGAATCATCTTAACCAGAATTAACATTGACTTAGTCAGTTCTGTCTATCTTGAGAATCAGTGTAGGTTTAAGTCAGTGGATATGATATTCAGTTTGCGACAAGTTCAGGGGAAGGCCCAGGATCACAATACAGATCTCTATGTGGTATCTGTTGACCTTACAAAAGACTTTCACTCTATGTTGGCAGGCTTTGTGCAAAGTATTAGCAAAACTTAGGATTCCTGAACAAAAGCTAAATGTCAAAGTATCCCTTTATAAAGTGTCATAGTGTCCCTACATCATAAAGATATGAAGATATCAGTTCTCTCAAATGACAGTCAGTGCCAGCCTTTTGATGTTAAAAATGGTACCAAACAAGGTTGTGTTTTGACACCAGTTTAATTTGCAACATTTTGCTTGCAGTAGTCATGGATTGTACCTTTTCTGATGTGGAAGGGGTGTTTCTTGAATAAAATACAATGGGTGGCCTCTTCAACCAACAGTGCTTCAAAGCAAGGACTAAAACTGCTCCTCAGACTATAAGAGACTTACTGTTTACAGATGATAGTTTCCTAGTTACTCATACACTTGGAGAATATCCAGCATAGTATTGATAGATTTACAGCAGCAGTCAGATCTTTTGGCTTAAATATCAGCATAAACAAAAAGACTGAACTGTTGTGTCAGCTACATCCTGGTAACAATCTTGAAATGTTGCCCAGAATGTTTGTTGAAGGCAAAGCTCTGAAATCAGTTGTTGCTTTCACATATTTGGGTTCTACAGTAACAAGCAATGCTAAATTCAATAGGGAGGTCCAAACTCGTAGTGGAAAGGCCAGTACAGCTTTTGGGAAGCTTTATAATTTAATTTGGAATACCCATAATGTATCTGGAAGCACTCCGTCGGTTACGACGACGAGGGTTCCGGTTGATCCGACCAACGGAACAGCCTGCTCGTGAAATTAACATGTAAGTGGCTGAGCACTTCACAGACACGTGTACCCCTAACACAGTTCTCGGGGATATTCAGCGTGACACAGAGAGTGACAAGGCCGGCCCTTTGAAATACAAGTACAACAGAAACAGGAAGTAAGAGTGGGAGAAAGTTGTGGTGAAAGAATACAGCAGGGATCACCACCATCTCTGCCGGAGCCTCGTGGAGCTTTTAGGTGTTTTCGCTCAATAAACACTCACAATGCCCGGTCTGGGAATCGAAACCGCGATCCTATGACCGCGAGTCCACTGCCCTAACCACTGGGCCATTGCGCCTCCACTCCCATGATGTATCAGTAAGAATAAGAATAGATGTCCAGTTGTCAGTTGTTTTAATAACTCTTTTATATGAAGCAAATGCCTGGACATCTTATTGTTAGCATATCAGTCAACTAAACAGCTTTCATAGGAGATGTCTCAGGTAAATATGCAAGGGAAGACAGAGTAAACAATAGCACTATCCTGGAAATGTGTGGAACAACTGGTACAGAAGCTTTCTTAATCAAGTCTCAGATGCTATAGTGTGGATGCATCCTTTGCATGAATAATGGTCGAATATCAAAACAAATCTCTTTATGGTCAGCTAGTAAATGCTATGTAGATGCTATGTAGACCAGCCACTTCTATGGTATGTGGACAA
>NC_043011.1:54828077-54838077 GCF_006345805.1 Octopus sinensis
CTGTGTGTGCATGTGTATATTTGTATGTATGCGTGTGTGTGTGTGTGTGTGTTTTCTCTTTCATATTCCATTATTTAAAATCTTCTGGTAAGGATGCTAGCTTCTAACAAAGATACAATATTCCATCACTGTAATAATGCAAATAACAAAAACAGTGTCATATTTTGAATTTGGGAAATTCTTGCAATATTTCACTGTTCCGCTTACAGTTTGTGTTTGAAACGTGAGTATCAGCTGGTTGGTTTTCTCTTCTTAAAACCCTAGCTTCTCCAGATTGTCGCTAAGGCGTTTCCTCACAAAATCGAGTGCAGCAGTTATTATTGGTTTAAATGTGAATTTATATGGCTATAATAGAAGCCGAAAGTTTTGAAGCAGTCGTCTTTTGTTATTCTCTTTCACATTGATTTTTAAAGAGACATTCCCATCGGCAACAAAGCTAACCTGTATGGCAATACACGCCTTTTCTTCTGTCCCAAGCAACTAAATCCGGCCTGTTATCTTTAGACTGTGTACAAGTTTTGGTGGGAACATTCCACCAATATATCGTGTGTTGATGTTTAAGTATGAATTCAGTAACAGCAAGACTTTCTATATTTGTCCCACAAATGTCATATTTTCAGATATGTATGTACATACGTGTGTACATATGTATGAGTGTGTTTTTGTGTGTGTGTTATTTTATTTCTCTTTTTAATTTTGGAGTAAATTTTGCCAGGCCCCCTACTTGGTGGTAAGGTTGTATAGGAAAGCCTCTTGTTTTGTTCATCAGCCCCTCAAAATCATATCCACTTACAAGGCTTTGGTCGGCTCCAGGCTATAGTAGAAGATGCTTGCTCAAGGTGCCATACCACGGGACTGAACCCAGAACCATGTGGTTGGTAAGCAAGCTACTTACCACACAGCTACTCCTGCACCTATATATATATATATATAATATCGGTGGCATGTAAAAAGCACCATCCGATCGTGGCCGTTTGCCAGCCTCGTCTGGCACGTAAAAAGCACCCACTACACTCTCGGAGTGGTTGGCATTAGGAAGGGCATCCAGCTGTAGAAACACTGCCAGATCAGACTGGGCCTGGTGCAGCCTTCTGGCTTCCCAGACCCCAGTTGAACCATCCAACCCATGCTAGCATGAGAAGCGGACGCTAAACGATGATGATGTATATACATATACACACGCATACATATATATACACACACATACATCATCATCATCATCATCATCATTTAGCGTCCTAACGCCACATATATATATATATATATCATCATCATCATCATCATCGTTTAGCGTCCGTTTTCCATGCTAGCATGGGTTGGACGGTTCTACTGGGGTCTGTGAAGACAGAAGGCTTCATCAGGCCCAGTCAAATCTGGCAGTGTTTCTACGGCTGGATGCCCTTCCTAACGCCAACCACTCCGTGAGTGTACTGGGTGCTTTTTACATGCCACCCGCACTGGTGCCAGACAGAGCTGGCAAATGGCCACGAACGGATGGTGCTTTTTATGTGCCACCGGCACGAAGGCCAGGCGAGGCTGGCAACGGACACGAAACAGGGCGGTGCTGGCAACGGTCGCGAAACGGAAAGTTCTCTTACATGCCACCGGCACTGGTAACACATCTGCAATTTCCATTGATCGATTTCCATTGATCGATTTCGATTCTGATCCTCACTTGCCTCATCACGTCTTCACAAGTAGAGTTTTGTGTCCAAGAAGGAAGGTATGCATACGTAGGCTGGCTCCTCCCATGTAGAAGGCCACGGGTTATGGACTCACTTGTCCTGCGGGTCTTCTCGCGCACAGCACCCTTCCAGAGGTCTCGGTCTCTAGTCATTTCCTCAGTGAGACCTAAAGTTCGAAGGTCGTGCTTCACCACCTCGTCCCAGGTTTTCCTGGGTCTGCCTCTCCACGGTTCCTCAACCGCTAGGGTGTGGCACTTTTTCACACAACTATCTTCATCCATTCTCGCCACATGCCATACCAGCGCAAACGTCTCTCTTGCACACCACAACTGATGCTTCTTAGGTCCAGCTTTTCTCTCAAGGTACTTACACTCTGCCGAGTGTGAGTACCGGCATTACACATCCATCGGAGCATACTGGCTTCATTTCTAGCGAGCTTACGCATATCCTCAGCAGTCAGGCCATGTTTCACTGCCATGTAGCATGGCTGTTCGTACACACGCATCATACAGTCTGCTTTCACTCTGTGCGAGAGGCCTTTGTCACCAGTAGAGGTAAGAGCTCTCTGAACTTTGCCCAAGCTATTCTTACTCTAGCAGTTACACTTTCAGCACACCCGCCCCCGCTGCTGACTTGGTCACTAGGTAACGGAAACTATCAACTATTTCTAGTTTTTCTCCCTGGAAAGTGACGGAAGTTGGTCTCAGAGCATTTTCAGTGTTTATTGTTCCTGAGCATCTGCCACATACAAAAACCATCTTCCTAGTTAGCCTTCCTTTGACATGCTGCATCTCTTATGTGTCCATAGCTTACACTTGGTGCATCTTATAGAGTTTCTACCTACACCTTTTCTACAGATCGAGCAGGGCCATCTACCTGAAGGTGTGTTTGTGATTTGTCTACCTTCCTACTGATTACGACTTTGGTTTTAGCTAGATTGACTCTGAGGCCCTTCGATTCTAATCCTTGTTTCCACACCTGAAACTTCTCCTCCTGTTCTGATAGCGACTCAGCAATTAGAGCAAGGTCATCAGCATAGAGGAGCTCCCAAGGGCATCCTGTCTTGAATTCCTCCGTTATTGCCTGGAGGACTATGATAAATAGGAGGGGGCTGAGTACTGAGCCTTGGTGGACCCCTACCTCTACCGGAATTCTTCACTGTACTCATTTCCAACCCTCACCCTACTAGCGGCGTCCCTATACATGGCCGCACAGCTCTCACTAACCATTCATCTACCCTAGTTTCCTCATTGCCCACCAGATAAGGGATCGGGGGACCCTGTCGAAGGCTTTCTCCATGTCAACAAAAGCCAGGTACAGGGGGTATCTTTGGCTAGGTATTTCTCCTGCAGCTGCCTTACCAGGAATATAGCATCAGTAGTACTTTTCCTGGCACAACCCAAACTGCATCTCATCTAAACTAACTCTCTCTCTAATTAGTTGGGCTATGACCCTCTCCATAACCTTCATCACCTGGTCCAACAGCTTGATACCTCGAATATATATATATAGATATATATATTATATTATATATATATATGCATATACACACACATACAACATCGTACATATATGATTGTGTATGAGGGAATGCTGAAAAGTTCCGGGCTTCGGGTAAAAGAAAATGCTAGAGGATCAGTTAATTATGATTTTATCCAATATATTCCCTTCTTAGATTCACACACTTATTGCAGTCGTCCTTCAGTTTTTCTAAGCCCTGTAAAAGAACTCAGAAGGTTGGGTCTCCTACCAGGCCATTCACAATACCCTTAAAGCCAGGAACTTTTCAGCACCCCCTCGTATATGCTAACACACATAAAGTTTTCTGCTGATATACACAGCTCTCTTTCTTGACAGCTCAGCAAATGAATGAAGTTTTTATCATGAACATTATTGGACTTGGTTAACTGATGTCATGCTATGACTTCATACAGTTCCTCACCATCACTCATCACACATCACTAACCTTTAATTCATGTCTCTTTCACTCTCTTCCCTTACTTTGGCAGTTAATAGTTTTGCACATGTGTTAAATAAATTAGAAGCACATTGGTATTTCTCAGGTCATGTTGACATAAACTTATATCATTGCTAATTTAAGGCAGCGAGCTGGCAGAACCGTTAGCACGCCGGGCGAAATGCATAGCCGTATTTCGTCTGCCGTTACGTTGTGTGTTCAAATTCCGCCAAGGTCGACTTTGCCTTTCATCCTTTCGGGGTCGATAAATTAAGCACCAGTTACGCACTGTGATCAATGTAATTGACTTAATCCCTTTGTCCGTCCTTGTTTGTCCCCTGTGTTTAGCCCCTTGTGGGTAGTAAAGAAATAGGTATTTCGTCTGCCGCTACGTTCTGAGTTCAAATTCTGCCGAGGTCGACTTTGCCTTTCATCCTTTCGGGGTCGATAAATTAAGTACCAGTTATGCACTGGGATCGATGTAATCGACTTAATCCCTTTGTCCGTCCTTGTTTGTCCCCTGTGTTTAGCCCCTTGTGGGTAGTAAAGAAATAGGTATTTCGTCTGCCGCTACGTTCTGAGTTCAAATTCTGCCGAGGTCGACTTTGCCTTTCATCCTTTCGGGGTCGATAAATTAAGTACCAGTTATGCACTGGGATCGATGTAATCGACTTAATCCCTTTGTCCGTCCTTGTTTGTCCCCTGTGTTTAGCCCCTTGTGGGTAGTAAAGAAATAGGTATTTCGTCTGCCGCTACGTTCTGAGTTCAAATTCCGCCGAGGTCGACTTTGCCTTTCATCCTTTTGGGGTCGATAAATTAAGTACCAGTTACGCACTGGGGTCGATGTAATTGACTTAATCCGTTCGTCTGTCCTTGTTTGTCCCCTCTGTGTTTAGCCCCTTGTGGGTAGTAAAGAAATATATATATATTATTGCTAATTAGAATTAGATAGTGCAATAGCGTTTGCATGTGTGTGTGTGTGTGTGTGCAAGTGTGTATAGATGTGTGTGTGCATGTGTGTATGTCTTCGTGTGTGTGTATGCGTGTTTGTTTATGTGTATATGTGTGTATATGTATGCGTGTGCATGTGTGTGCGTGTGTATGTATACATGCATGTTTATGTGTATGTATGTGTGTGTATGTGTGTGCATGTGTGTGTATGCATGCGTGTTTATGTGTGTGTGTATGTGTGTGTGCATGTGCATGTATGTGTGTGCACATGTGTATGTGTGCATGCATGCGTTTATGTGTGTGTATGTATGTTGTGTGTATGCATGTCTGTTTATGTGTGTATGTGTGTGTGCATGCGTGTGTGTGTGCATATGTATGTGTGTATGCATGTGTGTTTATGTGCATGTATGTGTGTGTGCATTTGTGTGTATACATGTGTTTATGGGTATATATGTGTCTGAATATATGTATGTGTGTATGCATGTGTGTGCGTATGTCTAAGCAAGCATGTTTATGTGTGCATGTGTGTCTGAATATGTGTGTATGTG
Source organism: Octopus sinensis (assembly GCF_006345805.1). NCBI lineage: Eukaryota > Metazoa > Mollusca > Cephalopoda > Octopoda > Octopodidae > Octopus > Octopus sinensis. Next base: position 54,833,219 of record NC_043011.1, read on the forward strand.
TGTGAGCATGTGTGTGTATGCATGCATGTTTATGTTTATGAATGTGTGTGTATGTATGTGTGTGTGTGCATGTTTATTTGTGTGCATATAAATGTGCATGTATGTGTGCATGCATGCATGTATGTGTGTGCATGTGTGTGTGTGCATGTGTGTGTATGCATGCATCTGCATGTGTATGTATGTGTGTATACTTGCATATGTATGTGTGTGCATGTGCATGTGTGTGTGTATATGCATGTTTCTGTGTGTATATGTGTGTGCATGTATGTGTCTATACGTGTGTGTGCATGCATGCATGTTTATGTGTGTATGTGTGCATGTGTGTTTATGTGTGTGTGTGTGTTCATGTGTGTGTGCATGTGTGCATGTGTATGTACATGTGTGTGTGTATCTATGATTGTTTATGTATGTGTGTGTGCAGGTGTGTGCAGGCATATACATATGTAGGCTCATGCATGTGTGTGCAGGCATATACATATGTAGGCTCATGCCAACCAACGACATTTATCGTTAACTGTAATATAAAATAATAAGTTAGAGAAATAGATTGGTAAGCAATCGCTGATAAGCCTCAAGGAATTTGAGATTAGGGGTCAGTTCGAGACTGTGGAAAGCCCTGAGCTTAATCCACAGGGTTTAATTCCACCGTCAGTCTTAATATATTCATTAAACATGAATATATCACCCACTGTCTATGTGTCTAGCTGGCTGGTTATTGGGTCATCTCTGAGGATGAAGAAGGTGACGATGATAGGGATAATAATAATGATGATGATGATGATATATATATATATATATGCGACATGGAGAGATGGCTTATCTGGAAAAGCAGCTTAGACCCCACTACATGTCTAAATACAAGGACAGAACTTTTCGGATCATGCCCACATGTGACTAAATTTCTGTTACGTTTTTGGTCCCCTAAAGAAAACAGATAGAACATGCTTTCTATGTTATGTCCCAAGAAGATTTTATATATTTTTTATATATTTTTATATATTTTCTATGTATTTTTATATAATTTTTATGACGAAAAATGCGAGCGATGTATAAGTACGCAGGCAAGCAGAGCTATAACACAGTAATTTCCCTTTATTTAACGGTATTTTTTCATAGCGTTTTCAAATAGCCAGATAACTGAAGAGATGGTGTTGTGGATTTCCACTTCGGTATCTGAAACTCAGAGTTTTATCTTGACTACTGAGTAATATAACATATTATTGTATATATATATATATATATATATATATTATATATATATATATATATATATATATATATATATATATATATAATATATATATATTATATATATAATATATATATAATATATATATATAATATATATATATATATATAGGTATAGGTGTGGCTGTGTGGTAAGGAGCTTGCTTACCAACCACATGGTTCCAGGTTCAGTCCCACAGCGTGGCACCTGGGGCAAGTGTCTTCTGCTATAGCCTTGCGCCAACCAAAGCCTTGTGAGTGATTTTGGTAGACGGAAACTGAAAGAAGCCCGTCATATATATGTATATGTGTGTGTTTGTGTTTGTTTGTCACCCCAACATCGCTTGACAATCGATGCTGGTATGTTTAGGTCCCTGTAACTTAGCAGTTCGGCAAAAGAGACCGATAGAATAAGTACTAGGCTTACAAAGAATAAATCCTGGGGTCGATTTGCTCGACTAAAGGCGGTGCTCCAGCATGGCCACAGTCAAATGACTGAAACAAGTAAAAGAGTAGAAAGTTTATGGTACAAAGCCAGCAACAGTTGACAAACTGAAGACATTCATTTAACAAGAATGGATACAAATGCCAAACAAACTGCCCCCTGATGTTGGGATTCCCTTGTTTTTTATGTTATCAGCAGTGTCAGAACTAGAACAGACATCATTTTGGAAACAGGCAGTCATAGAAAAATTGAATTCTGTCAGTAGATTCCATTAAATTTAGAAAACGAAATATATTTTAATACATTGCTTCTCAAACTATCTGATGCTCTTCCTAATATCAACCACTCTGCAGAGTGGACTTCGTGCTTTTTACGTGGCACCAGCACAGGTGAGGTCAGTTTTAGCTAGGTTTTTGCAGTTGGATGCCCTTCCAAACACCTACCATTTTACAGTATGGGCTGGATGCTTTTAAGAGGTGCCTGTTCTGACAGGGTCACCAAGTACTTGCAAGGCAAAAAAAAAGCAAACTTTCAAGAGGGGCGGGACAATGGAGGTGATCTTGTGTCAGATGATTGAAGTTTATAGTGAGACAGAGAGACAAACAGGTGTCTTGCTGTCAAGAAAGTACAAAGCTAGCTAGCCAGGGGGTGGAGAGAGAGAGAAATAGGTGCACTACTGCATAAGAAATACATGGTTACTCAACCTGAGGGAAGTGCAGGAGAGAGAGAGAGAGAAAGAGAGAGAGAGAGAGTGGGAGACCGCACAGTCACACCTGTACCTATATAGATAAATACATATATTTCATGTTGAAATTCTATGTGTGTGTATGTGTGTGTATGTATGTATATATATATATATATATATACAGGGTGTGTAAGATATTTGAGGACAGATTTATGTTTATAACAAAAACAGACATATAATAACTTTATTTATCAAAAAATTCTATGAGGATAAAAATAAACCTTCTTTTCTACAATGTTATTCAATAAAGCCGCCTTCAGCTTCAACAATTGCTTCTATATGAGATCTAATAATAATAATAATAATAATAATAATGAAATTATTGTATACAGTGCTCAGGTGCACCACAACTTGTCAAAATGTGCGTATAAAGCATATGCAGTAATGTACAAATGTCTGGAAAGTGAACAGTGTATGAGTCAGATACATGCTTGCGTGTGTATGGAGGGGAGAAAATCAGGTGTAGTGCTGGCGAATTTCAGGAAGCATGGAAGTTTTGAAGGATGCAGTGCTCCGACAACTAACAACTGATGCCGGCAGTCTGTTCTATGCTTCAGCAACTCTTAGCGTGAAATCATCTACATGAAAATCATCTACATGCTCGAATCAAATGGTCCTGGTTCATTGTGGACATTACTCTGACTATGGCAGATTTCAAAAGATCTTTCGTGTTATGGGCACGTTCACTGACCTCTCTCTTAACAATGTTCCACGTGAATTGTGATCTGGGGAATTAGGAAGCCAAATGTGAGGAGTTATGTGATCATGAAAATTTTCAGCCATCCATTCCTGTGTTACTAGAGCAATGTGTGATAGTGCAGAGTCTTACTAAAACACATATGGCCTTCCATTGCATACACTGTCTATCCAGAGCTTAACAATTATTTCCAAGACCTCAGTGTAGGAAGCAGAGTTAACTCTAAGACCTTACGGAAAGAAGTAAGGTGGCATCACATGTCCTTCATTGCTGACAACCCCTAAAACCATGATAGTTGCAGGAAATTTCGTATGCTTAACACTTGGAATTTCAGAAAGATTTGTACATAACCATCAGTCATTTCTTCTGCTAACTTTTTGTTCTTGGTCAAAGTTTTTTTCGTTTGAGAGAAACCAAATCAAATCTTCTTCTGCTGGATTTTTCAGTTTGTTTAAGAGCTTTTTAGATCTGATGTAGTGATTTTCTTTTGCTTTTTCTAACAATTTGACCTTTCCTCATCAGGAGTGGCTGTGTGGTAAGTAGCTTGCTAACCAACCACATGGTTCCGGGTTCAGTCCCACTGCATGGCATCTTGGGCAAGTGTCTTCTGCTATAGCCCCGGACCGACCAATGCCTTGTGAGTGGATTTGGTAGACGGTAACTGAAAGAAGCCTGTCGTATATATGTATATATGTGTATGTATGTGTGTGTTTGTGTGTCTGTGTTTGTCCCCCTAGCATTGCTTGACAACCAATGCTGGTGTGTTTATGTCCCCGTCACTTAGCGGTTCAGCAAAAGAGACCGATAGAATAAGTACTGGGCTTACAAAGAATAAGTCCCGGGGTCGATTTGCTCGACTAAAGGCGGTGCTCCAGCATGGCCGCAGTCAAATGACTGAAACAAGTAAAAGAGTAAAAGAGTAAAAGAGAGTATATAAGACTTATATCTGATGTCTTTGTGGACAACAGTTTTGACTGTTCCTTCTAACACATGGAGATCTTTTGCAATTGACCTCATGGAATTTCTGGGATTATAATCAATGGTCTGTTGAACTTGCTGGATGAATTCAGGTTTCAGAGTGTTTAGAATGCTTTTTATGCTTTGATACTGGTGATACATTTCCATCTTCAGTCTCTAGCTCCTTAAAAACTTTGTAGATGAAAGATCTTGCAACTTTTAAAAATCAAGATATTTCTAAATCGCTATGCTCAGCCTTTATAACCACAATAACAGCATGTCTCTTCATTTCTTGAGTAAGCTGAGGGTCTGCCATTATTATTTTGTGAAACAAAGATTATATAGAGTTAGCAAAAATACAGCAATGACCCAAAAAAGGTATGTCCTCAAATACCTTACGCACCCTGTATATCTATTATATAAAATCCCTTCTGTCTGTCTGTGTGTGTGTCTTCTAGGATCTCGGGCATCCTCCATCTGATTGCGCTCAAATTTGATATGTAGATACCGACTGTATCAGGGCGTGTATAAGTCTTGAAAAAGTTGGAAAAATCGATTCCAGGTGAGAATGTGATCAATAAAGCATTCTTTGGAATAGAAAAAAGTCTATCTTTATTTCTTCTTTTGCTGGTGTCTCAAATTTAGGTTAAATCAGTGTTTCTCAAAGGGGAGGCCTATGGGACGGTCAGACAAGTTGAAAATTTGGTTTAAATGTTTAACAACTCAGCACTGTCCATTGGACGAGGGGCGTTTTGCCTCGTCTGGCACCTGTGTCGGTGGCACATAAA
>NC_043011.1:54843077-54868077 GCF_006345805.1 Octopus sinensis
TCCAGTCAGGCTAACAAAATACTATCTCAGTTTTAATGAGCCTGCATGTTCTTTTGTAAACTGTAACAATTATGGATAATGTTTAAAAATAATAATAATAATAATAGTAATAACAGTAGTGGTGTTGATGGAGATGATGATTCTACGAATGGGTGTTGTATTAACTTCATTCTATAATTTATTTCAACCCTCCAAAACTATCGGCTTTATATATATGTGTGTGTATACATGAAGTATATATATATATATGGATATATATATATACACATGAAGTATATATACATGGATATATATATATACATACATGAATATATATATATATATACACATGATGTATATGTATATATATAATACATGAATATATATATGTACACATGATGTGTATATATATGTATATACACATACATACATGGATATATATGTACACATGAATTATATATGCATGGATATATATATATTATATATGTACACATGAAGTATATATATATATATATATATATATATATTATATGTACACATGAAGTATGTATATATATATACACACACACACACACAAACCCTACCAAAAATACACAAAAACACTCACTACCAAATCACTACCACCTCCTCACAGGTAGTAACAGCAATCGCGACCAACTCATACTGAAAAACCTGCACTCACTTTTTTTTCATCACAAGAAAAATTTAACAAAACAACGCAACCAACTTGATGTATTTGACTTTCGAGTTTGTTCTTTATTACAAACTTGACAGATTTGTTTTCATTAGGAGAAAAAAAAAATACAACACACATTCACAGGTTATGTACGCATATGTATGCTTGCTTCTACGTACACCTACCTGATGACAGAGAACATAACCTATAAAACTCACCTAGATACACAGACATTACACACACGCACATTATTTATATATATATATATATGTGTGTGTATGTGTGCACATAGATACACAGATGATGACAGTATATAAAAAAAGCTAAAGAAAGCCACCCACTCATAAAAGACACACACACACATATGATGAAAACATTTTACAGTTACAAAAACCTAATTAGCTGCAGGTACATAAGACCACCTTAATTACTCACATCTAGATGCTTTCACATAAAAATGTGCATGCAACCCTTTCCCTTCCCGTACAAGTACATGCACCCATTGTTCATTCTCGGGTAATATGTTCTAGTTATTTAAATGACGAAACGATTAATTTGCCTTTTTAATTGTTGCAATATTTCCTTGCGTTTTGTTCTTTTTTTTTTTTTTTTTTCAAAATTTTCTCCATTTTTTTTTTTTTTTTTTTTTTTTTGGGGATTTTTGTAAAAGATTATCGCATGATAATCCTCTCAAAGTTGTTACATTCGATTTTTCAACCCCTGTGTATTGTTGAAAATTTGTTGAATCACTATTATTATTATTATTTTTTTTTTTTTGGTTGTACATTTGCTTAACTGTAACATACTCCCATTTAAGAAAAACCAACACCACCCCTTTCTTCCCTTTTAAATCAAGACATTTCTTGGGTAAATGTGTCCTAAGTGGTCGTTATTAAAAAAGTTTATGGGGAGCCGAGTTCACGACTTTCTAATCTCTGTTGAGGCCACTTCACGGACGATCACAACCATGTAACCACAAATATATATATGTATATATATATATATATATATATGTGTGTGTGTGTCATTCACCCATAACTGTCTGGCCTTGAGCGTAGCCTAATAATAATAATAATAATTAAATGAATTTCATGGGTAGTAGAGGTTGTCTCGTTAGCAACAAATTCTCGGTGAATCGCATATCGGCGACCCAGTTTCTATTGCCAGTTGAAACTCTTAATGTACCCCACTCGTCCTTGAGAAAGCAATAAACTTCATGCTCCCCCACCAAAGTATGCCCAACCCCAACCCCTTAAAATGAATTTACAAAAATTAATAAAAACAATTCCATGTCTTTCATCCTCCTATCGATAATAATTTATTCTAATCCAGGGTGTGGCTTTTTGTCCTACGCGGGAGTTATCGGACTTTCAGAAATTTCCTTTACCTTTCTTCCCTTGTATGTATATATGTGTGTGTGTGTGTGTGTGTATATATATATATATATAATGTGTATGTGGAATATACGTTTTATATGTAATAATTGTGTGTGTGTGTATATATACACTCTATACATGTAAAATATCCATGTGCATATAATGTGTGTGTGTATAATACACACATACACAATCTATACATGTAAAATATCCATGTGCATATAGTATATATATATATATATATATATATATATATATATATATATACGCGTGTGTGTATAATATATATACACAATCTATACATGTAAAATATCCATGTGTATATGTGTGTATGTATATATACTTATATATAATATACACACACACTTTTATACACTCTATATATGTAGAATATACATGTGTGTTTGTCCTCCAAGACTACCAGTGTTTGATGTATTTTGTGGGTCCTGTGCACTAAGTCCCTCATCTTTGTCCTTACCATTCCGGAATATATTCTATACGAAATGGCATTAGATTTCCTCTTAGCTGTGTTGTAATTATGTTAAAAGAGTAGTGCCAGCCATCTGTCTGGAAGTGATGGATTTAATTATTCATCACTTACACTGGAGACCCAGTGGAAGGTCGATAAATTTAGTATTAGTCAAATACCGGGTTCTACTTGATATCGATTAAACAAACTTTTCCTTCGTCGACAAAGTTAGGAATTAGTGTTTGGTAATGTTCTGTTTAGATGTGTAATAATGCTGACCCAAATCTTTTGCCGTATAAATAATGTATAAACTCGGCAACGATGCACTTTCTTGTGACTTCTCGTTTATGTGATGTAATGCTCTCACCTACATCGGCGCTACATAGCAACCATCACTGGTTCTTCTCTGCTGTTACCCTTCAAGATTAAGACAAAATAGTTTTATTATTGTTGAGCACTAATCACCACAGTATGAAAACTAAGGTGTGTGTGTTTTTTTTCCTATTGAAGGACGATGTTCAAGAGCTGTCGGTAAAGTCTACTATAGATACTTAACAAGGAATTGCGGGAGTGTCGAAGCTCCTAGAGGCTATAGGATTATTGTAGGTTGGTGTTAAGAGAAAGATGTTAGAATGTTATAAAAAGAAAAAAAAATTATTAGGTGTCAAATTAATCATTTGAGTGAGTATCTTTACTAACTCCACTCCTTGCCTATTTTGTGTCCCTCGGCGTGTTCTTGATGGATTACAAAAACACAATTTTAAACGCGGGGTGATAAAGAGAGAAAAATACCCCGAGGTTAGGGTAGTTTTGTCTGTTTGAAAGTATTTCATTAGTTTGTTAATTAAAATAGGAAGCTAAATTTAAAACGAAGCTGGCATGCCAAATATTTATTACTCAATGTCTGTTCGTTGGAAATAGATATTTCTGCACTATACACTGTCCTTGTTACGTCTGGTAACTATAGTTCTGGGTCAATCACTCGAAGCTCTCAGCATGTCCGGCCTACCATCAAGCAACCAAATTTTAGGTTCTTAGTTTAAAGCTATCGTCGTTAATACCACTCAGACAGACATAATGTCACTCATAGCTTCTAATAAATCTTTAATCTCGTTACTAAGGAAGGAATAAATAAATAGTATTCCTGCTTGCGTTCTTTTCCCTTCTGCTCTTCTCTTCCCTATTGCTTGATAAAGACACTTTGTATTACAGATGTTAGGGAATGCCCAATTCTACCAAGAACCAACAAAGCCTTTTAATTTCCTCTATTTTTATTAAGAAGTCTACGAATCCAGATATAACTTCGTCGTTAATTGGGTTACTGTTTTAAACGGATTCCTAAAATGTTTTGGATCTCATTTCATTGGAATCTCTTCCTAGCCAAATTGCAACATGTTGGTATCTATGATCTGACTACAAGCAAATATAAAATAAATGTTAACTATGGCAGTCTATATTTAACGGACGTATTGATTAGAAAAAAATAAGCCAACCCTTTCTGGGTATAGAAAATATATCGTACCATTGAAGTATTTAAGACGATTTTTATCTCACCCCTCAAATGTGAGGCCGTGTGCTTGTGTTTAGAAACCAATATTTCAGGTTGAGCTAGTAGCAGAGGTTTATGCTTGAAAAAGGCAGTTCCTCAATTTAATATGTAATAGATTCTGCATATTTTTGTTTTGTTTTGATGTTCCAATGAAGTCCAGCTCGTGTTAACATTAAGGGACTAGAATAAATATTCATCGTCACTAGAATAAAAGAAAGCAGAACTGAAGGAATTTAATCATACACAGCTCAAACAATTGTTCATGTGGTATGGCGCTTGATCTCTGCATGGTTTAATGCTATGAATGTGATGCAAACCCATCAAATCTTTGAGACATCACTGAAGACATATGCAGAGCCTTGTCTTCTAACTCTGCACCGTTACAAGGTACACTAACGAACAGGTGAACTGCACTGTAAATATTTGTTTGAGAGGCTCACCGATTTGAGTGAGTCATTGTGAGACAAACGGTTTTTTTTCTTCTAAAGACATGATGCAACCCCTCTCCCCCATCAACACTTCGTAATAGAAACCCTGTTTATTATTCTCCTGTCTTTGACTGTGATATTTTCACTACAGGGAACCCCTCTCCCCAAAAATCCAAATTCTTGCTCAGTGGAACCGGTGTCCTTCTTTAAAGTTTTGAAGTTTAGTTTTATATTTGTTTAGCTCACCCTCCTCCTCAATCTGCTTTGGTTTAAATATACTTGGGAGCTCAATCTTTAACTGGCCCTCTTTTTTTTTTAAGGGAGTTTACCATGTATTTGCTGCATTCCCTTGTTGGCTCTTTATATAGAAAAACTTCTTGGTGAAGATGGATCATGTCTTACTAAACCCCGTCTCTTACGAAAGTCAACCAGTTTACTACAAACATAGCCGATAGATTGGCTATCTTGATAGTTTATCTACTTCTTTGTTGTTATTTCACAAATTAGATGCTACTAATTAAAACAACTATTTAGTAATTAAAACACGACCCTCTATATTTAGCTGTCCTATCAAAATATAAATGACCCTGTACTTGATTAATTCATGTCATGTGTAATAACATGCTGCAAACCTGTCGATTGAATTATTGCACTTAAGTTACTAAATGTCTATTTATAAAGCAGGTGGGAAAGAAAATATAAATTAGCCGACTTAACCACAGTGTATTACTGGTATCTATTTAAATACGTTTGCAAGAATGAGCTATGTGAAATATGAGGAGGAACCTGATTGAAAAGCTTACGATTTACGTTGCTTTTTCCCCCCCTCGTACTTTGTACTCTTTTGCTAACCACGAATTTATTTAAGGGCTAAGTTGTCATGACTTTATTATCTGCTGTTGCAAACTAGGTGTTGTAGGATCAATTTCAACTGATTGCTTTCACATTAAACTTTCATTTTATCTCTCAGAAAATTGAGTAAAATAATTTTTAAAACCTTCATATTTGAGACCTAAAAAAATTCCTCTCCCACACTTTTTTTTTTCTCTATCACATTGTTCATGTTTAATTCTTTTATAGTGGATTCTGTTTAACACCCCCTCTTTTCCCAGCTATTGAACCATAATATACACATGACAGCTAAATTTTGTCTTTTTTTTTTTTTTTTTTTTTTTTTTTGCCCAAAACAAAAGAAAAATAAGCAAGTTGAATAAAAAAGCAAATGTATTGTTTCTGAAGGATGCTAGTACATATCTATATACCACCTCCTCTCTTTCTTTCCCTTTATATCTGTATGTATATATACATATAGCATGTAGAATATAATACATTTATATCTTGAAAGAAAACAAAATATATATCTATATATATATATATATATATATTCGTTGCAGTTTTTTCTGGTTACCTTCGTTTAATCCGAAAGACTGCAATGTTCATTCATTGCTCAATCTCTTCCTTCCTGTTTTTTTGTCATCCATCCATCCATCCATCCATTCATTTATATAACAAAGCTTACAAAAAGTTTTAGAACTGAAAACCTGCTGGTATTTATAAATTTCCCCTGCCCCCCAATAAAAATATTTCTCAAATGAGAAAATATTTATTGCTTTTACTCTAATGCTGAATCTCAGAGTTTTGCTATCTTCTTTTCATGTTTTCTGTTTTTTTTTTTTAAGAATAAATATTCTTTCACTAAAATTGGAGAAAAAATTTTTGTTGTTGATTTTTTTTTTTTTTTTTTTTTTTTTTTTAACTTAAAACCTTCCTCTTTCAGATGTATTTTTAAATCCTTGAGAGTAGTTTTGTTACTGTTGACTCACTTTTTCAGTTTTATTTCTGGTCCTTTTTTCATTTGCCCTGAGTCTATACACACACCCACACACTTGTTGACATATTTCCCTAGGCAGAGTTTGAACTTTGAAACTTTAATAACTAATTCATGGTTAAAACTCTATAAAAAGTTCTGCAGATTTACTTCTGCATGTCCTTGGGTTGGATAGATTTTGTGTTTTGAGGCACTATTTTACAGCCAAATGCCTTTCCTATTTTATTGCCTTTTATGACATGCAGAGATGTGGTATATCCAGTCTAAAACTAGTATTAAAATCTGTGTGCATGTGTAATATGTAGCTTCCATCCATGTATATCCTCTACACTGTAGAGTCCACAGCAAGACACATGTTCACTTCTCAACACTTGGTGTAAAAAAACCACTACTTTCTCTGCTTCTCATACTGATAATAGGGCTTTTAAAGTTTTTTTGCCTGGCAAGTTATATAATATTTTCATAAATGCTAGTGCCACACACACAAAGGTACCCAGTACACTTGTATAGAGTGAATGGTGTTGGGGTATCTAAGCAGACATTGAAGCTTGATGCAGTCCTTTGGCTGATCAGATGCTGTTGAGCCGTCTAACTTATGCTAGCATGGAAGATGATGTTAAATAATGATGGTAAATGTTTGTGTGTGTGTTTTGTTTAGGAACAACAGGAAGTCCTAAATACTTGGAGTTCATTCTGTCAAAGCTACTCCAAGTTTTGTTTCCATAGAAACAGAAAACTGAAAGTAACAACAGAAAGCCGTCTCTGCTTTGAATATGTGTGTTTGGAAATAGGGGTCATGGTTGGAAGGTAGGACTGATTAAAACCTGATGTGGTACTACAGTCTGGTGAATAACATTTAGCATTGTGTATTTGGTAGTTTAGTCTCCTAACACCATTGGGTGATTGGAACATCCTTCATAATCCATATTCATGTTGTTTAGCCCCAGGTCAACTGTGATCAAGCAGAGATGATCATAAGCATTCAAGTCATGATCATACCATCTATTTTAAAGTTATCCAAGACCACATCCATTCTGTTTTTTAAAATGTAGAGAGATTTGACTGCTGTTTCTAGCGATGGGTTCCTTTGGGTAATTTTTATGCATATTCTTTACCGATAGTAGGATACAGAGGGAATCGTGCCCCTTTCTCTTTGCCAGCTATAGACAGGGAGTGAATTTGAGCTCTACATTGGCAAACAGATCATTTAGGAATTATTGACTATATCAGTGATAAACACTGTTGCCATACGGGGTATATATATATATATGTTATGTGTATACTAGTGAGCAAACAAATGAAAGTAGCTCTCAATACTTTTGGTTGGAGCTCCTAGTCTATGATGAGATGGACGTATCCAATGCTCCCATGAAACTGTAAGTCATGTGGAGTTGTGAAATGGTTATTAAATTAGATATGTAGGCTAAGCTAGTGAGAACTTCAGTCTTTTAGCATAAAAACTAGCCAAATCCGGCCCAAATATTCCACCTGTTTTATGTGCAAACTGGTCAGATCTGGTCTCTTAGACCTATCCTAAAATGTTATTCTAAAAAGAAACAATCACATCATAGAAATTTTGAAGCTTCAGGATATGTGATTAAATAAGCATTTACATTTGACAGAATAATCTGAATGATGAAGGGTTAAAATTTTTTTCATTCTTATTAATCAACCCAGAGGAGTTACAGCAGTGTCCATGACTATTTTCCAAACCTGTATGGTAGGAGGAAGGAAGTTCTCCTCTGACCAAAGGCCTGGTCCAAATGTTTACAACAGAGTAGTCTCTGCTAAAGGTACCCAAGGTCCAGGTGGTGCTTTTAAACTGGGGCCAGGCCAGGTTATGCCTACCATCTAAGAACAGAAATTGACTTTCTGATGGGCTTCTCTACACTCTCTACTAAATTTCATTCACAAGGCTTTGGTCAGCCCGAAACTATGTTAGATGTTTGTCCAAGGTACTGTGTGATGGTATCAAACCCGAGACCATGTAGTTGCAATACCAGCCTCTTAATCACATGACCATGCCTATGCCACTTTTACATTTAAATAAAGGATTTCAAGTTACACTTGTCATGTTAGATGGTTTCTTTTTATTTTAAGGTTGTCCCAATATCTCTCTCTCTCTCTCTCTTTTCTATTTATTATTTAAGATTGAAAAAGAGAATTTATTAAAATCTCTAACATTTAATACTTCAGATTCAACCAGCTGAAACCAATTATTTTCCTTCTACATGGCAAAACTCTTAATTTTGAAGTGTTCATAGCGAATGAAGGCAGTGCTCAGTTCCTTCTCTAGAAGCATTTTGGTAATAATAAACTAAAACAAAAACCCATTGGAATTAAAAGCCTTCCACCACAATTATATGTAAGAACTAAGTTAAGGCTATACATACACCCACATTATATATATATATATATGTATTGTCGTCATGACACTCCATTGGTTATGACGATGAGGGTTCCAGCTGATCCGATCAACGGAACAGTCTGCTTGTGAAATTAACATGTAAATGGCTGAGCACTCCACAGCCACGTGTACCCTAAACGTAGTTCCCAGGGAGAATCAGTGTGACAAGGTTGGCCCTTTTTGAAATACAGGTACAACAGAAACAGGAAGAGTGAGAGAAGGTTGTGGTGAAAGAGTACAGCAGGGTTCGCCCCCCCCCCTGCTGCTAGAGCCTCATGGAGCTTTAGCTCAAAGACTCAAGACGCCCAGTCTGGGAATCAAAACCACAATCCTATGACCACGAGTCCACTGCCCTAACTACTGGGCCATTGCACCTCTCTCTCTCATATAATATATATGTAAAATTTTATAGGGTGGTGAAAAGTTTTTTAGAAATTTCACCACATGTGGCCTAGGATGTATAAAAAGTCAATAGACAATATATTCTCAATATAAAAGAGAAAACTACCTTTAATAGGTAATTTTTACACGTGTAAAAATTACCTATTGATGGTAGTTTTCTCTTGTGTTTAAATGTACGCAAATCAACAAAATGCAGATTATGAAGAAAGTTATTAATTCCAGGTTAATTGAAGTAGTGTATTTCATCTGACACGTGGTCATAAAAGATTTTTTGATTTTTTTGAAATTAGGAATAAATTATGACTTATTCAGTGCAGCACCTTGTGTTAGACTGTCATGTGTTCAGAGGGGGTTATTAATGGCTTTTATCAAGCTGGCAGAACCGTTAGCATGCCAGGCGAAATGCTTAGCAGTATTTCACCTGTTGCTACATTCTGAGTTCAAATTCCATCGAGATCGACTTTGCCTTTCATCCTTTCGGGATTGATAAAAGATAAAATTAGTACCTGTTGAGCATTGGGGTAGATGCAATTTACTATCCCCCGCACTCAAATTTCAGGCCTTGTGCCTATAATAGAAAGGATTATTATTATTATTAGCTGTGGGCTAAAAACATAAACCTTTGGACTATGACAAATCCAGTGTTCATATCTATAAATCTATCCTGGCACCTGTTGACACTTAATCTATTCTACACATAACATATATATAAAGCTAATTTTATACATGCATATATAATACTTGAGAGTTAATTTTCTATTTATTTTGAATACATGAAAGTTAAATTTATATATATAAAGCTAATTTTATTCACACACATACATACATATATATATATATGTGTGTGTCTGTGTGTGATACTTGAAAGTTAATTTTATCTATATTATATTTATACTGAATACTTGAAGATTAAATTTATATATATAGTGCAGATATGGAATATTTGAGAGCTAATTTTATCCATACATACATGCATTTATAAATGTATTTCTGCAAGTGATGACGATAGTGATATCCTACCCATGCCAGCATGGAAAGTCAATGTAAAATTATATATATTCTACACTTGAAAGCCAATTTAACACAGACAGACAGATAATCTTGAAATGCTGTGTCCTCAAAAAAAAAAAAAACCATGTTCGTACTGTATACATTTATAACAAAGTGTTATGTGTACACTCAGCAGTCTCATGTCTTTGCATGGTATTTAAAATATGCTTTATAGTATTGTGTACAAATATACTATATAGTACTTTTATATATACAATGTATTTTTTTAAATGTATGTGTGTATGTGCATTTACATACACACACAGGCAAACAACCAGCTGTTGGCAACCACTTGAGGTTTTCAGTTTTTTTTTTTTGTTAATGAGGTTTATTTGTCTTGCTGATGTCTTTCATAAATGTATGAATGTCACTGAATCCTCCTTCTCTCCCTGCTCATGAAACTACTCTCTTACCATCAGGTTTTCAAAAATGTTATTGGATATTTTTTTTTGTTTTATTTTGTATGCTTTAGAAAGAATAAAACTATTTTATTTTACCATTATATATTTGTGTTTTTGTCGTATATGAATTATTGTTTTAACCTATTTCATTTCATTATTCTTACACCCATTTCCGTTCTCTCTCTCTGTCTCTTACTCTCCTCCTCACCTTCTCTCATTCTCCCTCTCTCTCTCATGACTGTGTGGTTAAAAAGATCATTCCACAACCTTGTGATTTTAAGTGCAGCCCTAGTGTATCACGAGGGCAAGTCTCTTCCACTGCAGCCCTTGTCTGGACAATGTTTTGTCACTGAATTTGGCAGACAAAAACTGTGGTAAGCCTGCTATGCATTCTGATCCTGCGGTCATCTTTACTTGCAAAGTCTTCAGTGTAAGTATGTGGTTTGTGAGGGTCGACCGCATCCTCCACTTCATTCTTTGTAAATCACTCATTCTCATTTAATTATATATATTTTAATTGTTTGTTTCTTCATACATTACGTCTCATTTGATACCCTGACCCCAATGTTTGTTTTGTCTGTCCTCGTATCGTCCCCTCTTTTTCTCAACCTTATGGTGAATAAAGAAATTCTCTCTCTCTCTCTCTCTACTCCCTCTCTCTTTCTCTCTGTCCTATTCCCCTATTACCCTTAGTCATCTGAGCAAATGTACACACCCTAGGCTATTGACCACTCTTACTTTCATGTCCTTCCTCCTCAGCTACCCATTCTGGCCCTTCTACTGCCATTGCTCTGTCACCTGTTCCCCTCCTCAGTCTACAAGGTGCATTCCAGAAGTTGTGATACTTCTGTAATTGTAATTTTAGTCTATCATTAGTATACATCCAATAAGCTGACCTGCCAACTTTTGTTATTCCAGATTGGAGCAGATAGCTGTAACACCGCTTTGAGCACGACCTACTAAACACTGCTGGTCGGAGTTGACCAGTTTGCAGAATGCAGTCACAGTTTGAAAATAATTTGGAAGCTCACTTGTAATAAATATTTGTGTTGACCCTTTCGTTACCAACCTGGCTGAAACCAGCTCTGGCTCTGAGTACAAATCTCTTGTTTTCATAAGTTTTGAATTAAAATCTTCCACCAAGTCTTAGTCACCCATTTATATTCCCAACACTAGCTGAATAATAACCAAGTTATTTTACTAAATTCTTTGTTATATTTAAAATTAATTGAAAGAAACACAGAACATCTCAACAGAAATATGGTAAAAGGGTTAAAATATATAACAGAGAGACAATTCTTAACCCTTTAGATAACAATCTGGCTGAAACCGCCTCAGGCTCTGAGTACAAATGTCTTGTTCTCATAAGTTTTTAATTAAAATCTTCCACCAAACCTTAGTCACTGTTTGTGTTCCTAACACTAGCTGAATAATAACCAAGTTATTTTACTAAATTCTTTGTTATATTTAAAGTAACTGAAAGAAACACAGAACATCTGAAAATAAATACAGTCAACGGAAGGGTTAAACTAGGCAAAAAACGCTACAGAAACGTTTGCTAACATCTATTTTCCAATGGTACAAGAGGCTAGGCAAAGCTCATATACACACACACACACACATATATACATACACACATATGCTCATACATAAATATGTGTGTGTATGTATATATATATATATATATATATATATGTACAGATATAAGTATATACATATATATAAGTATACTCATAGAAATATATGATATGTATGCACATATATATATATAGGTTGTGTGTGTGTTTATACATGTCAGAATGCTTACATATACACATACACACACACATACCTCTGTACTTGGGAATGTCCAAGACAAAGAACCAGTGAATGAATGTTCTAGTGAATGAATGTCTACTCACATTATATCAAAGCTTCTTTATAAAACAATGTTCTCTGTGTACCTTTGTGGAGTTCACACAAACAGGCGTCTCTTTATGTTCTGAATCACATACACGACAACTTGCTAATAACCAAGAGAAAAGTAGGGACCATCCAGTTGGCATCATCAATTAAACTATCTTCAGTATTTGGCCCCTAGTGGGTGTTTTTTGATGGACACAGCAAAACAAATACTGACTGTGGACAACTGCTCTTTAAACTGAAACTGGGGTCACTGCTTTAGCAATTATTAAAATTCATGGTTAAACACATCTTTACCAATAACGTAGCCTGTCAATAGTTTAACCAGTAAGACGTTAATTGTTTGGCTCTCAACTTTGTGCTATTTTGCATTTAATTCGAAGGACCCATATTGCTAAGAAAATATTAGGCGTAGGAGTGGTTGTGTGGTAAGTAGCTTGCTTACCAGCCTCATGGTTCAGGGTTCAGTCCCACTGCGTGGCATCTTGGGCAAGTGTCTTCTACTATAGCCTTGGGCCGACCAAAGCCTTGTGAGTGGATTTGGTGGATGGAAACTGAAAGAAGCCCATCGTATATCATCATCGTTTAACATCCATTGTCCATGCTAGCATGGGTTGGATGGTTCAACTAGGGTCTGGGAAGCCCGAAGGCTGCACCAGGCCCAGTCAGATCTGGCAGTGTTTCTACAGCTGAATGCCCTTCCTAATGCCAACCACTCGTGAGGTAGAAGAAACATATATATATATATATGTGTGTGTATTTGTCCCCCCAACATCACTTGACAACCGATGGTGGTGTGTTTACATCCCCGTACTTATGGTTTGGCGAAAAAGAGAAGGTAGGATAAGTACTAGGCTTACAAAGAATAAGTCCTGGGGTCGATTTGCTCGATTAAGGCGGTGCTCCAGCATGGCCCAGTCAAATTACTGAAACAAGTAAAAAGAGTAAAGAGTATATATATATATATATATATATATATAATATATGTGTTTGTTGTGTGTCTGTGTTTGTCCCCCCCCCACACACACACACATCGCTTGACAACCAATGCTGGCATGTTTATGTCCCCGTAACTTAGCGGTTCAGCAAAAGAGACTGATAGAATAAGTACTAGGCTTACAGAAAATAAGTCCTGGGCTCGATTTGCTCGACTAAAGGCAGTGCTCCAGCATGGCCACAGTCAAATGACTGAAACAAGTAAAAAAATTGTAAGAGTAATCCTTTCTTCTGTGAGTCTGTAAATGCGCAACAGCAGACAGTTTCAAGGAACTCAGTGATGCTGTTCACATTTTGTTTGAGATCTAAAATAAAGTCTGCAAATTTGTTGACAATTCCATGCCATGCAACTGTTTCACCCTTTCGTTACCAACCCGGCTGAAACCAGCTCTGGCTCTGAGTACAAATGTCTTGTTTTCATAAGTTTTGAATTAAAATCTTCCACTAAACCTTAGTCACAATTTATGTTAACCAAGTAATTTTACTAAATTCTTTGTTATATTTAAAGTGATTGAAAGAAACACAGGACATCTGAAAATAAATACAGTAATGAAAGGGTTAAACATTCAGATTATGATGTCAAGTGTTTTGAATTAATCGTTCATTATCTTATAAGCTTTGAGATTTTAATGATGTGATTGTTTATTTTGAGAATAACATTGTAGGGTAGCTGTGGGAGTTCAAATCTGACCAGTTTTGAACATAAAATAGGTTGAATATTTTGGGCTCGGTAGGGATGGTTTAAATGCCAAAGGGTCAATTATCATCTTGATGGTTTTATAATTTGATGCAATTATTTCTCTTTCGCAGCACCGTTTATGAACTGCGATAGTTGCAGTGAATGTCACAAAACACTTTATTTTCACAAATTGCATCAGCCAATGTTTGTGACTGTGTCAGAGCTGGTGCCATGCATTGGGTTGTCCGGAAAGTTCGTACCAATTTTTAAAGGAAAGAAAAAGGACAATAAATACTTGCCATTACATTTTTAATCAACCAGATATGAACCATTTTATTGCACAATGCATCTCCCTTTTTCCTTTAACTTGAAAATACCCTCTTCCCAGAATTTAGGTGGTTTCATGGCAAAGAATTCATCAAGGTATCTTCTTACATCATCCAAGGAATTGAAATTTTTACCATTAAGACTATTCTGCAGAAACCTGAATAAGTGGAAATCCGAAGGAGCAATATCTGGTGAATATGGAGAGTGGAGTAACACATCCCAGCCGAGCTGCAGCAATTTTTGTCTGGTTCCCAAAGAAACGTGCCATCTTGCATTATCAAGTTGGAAAACAACACCCTTCCTGTTGGCCAATTCTGGACGTTTCTCTTGAATTGCTGCTTTTAACTCATCCAGTTGTGTGCAGTGTTTCTCAGAATTAATTGTCTGGTTACCTGGGAGAAGCTCATAGTACAGAATTCCTTTGCAATCCCACCAGACACAAAGCAAGACTTTTCTAGGGTGAAGACCTGCTTTAGGTGGCTCATGTTGCTTACTCCAGGATCACTTTCTCTGAACATTTCGGTAGATAATCCATTTCTCATCACCTGTCACAATTTGCTTTAAAAAAGGCACGCTTTTATTCCATTTATAAAGCGAATCACAGATGGAAATGTGATCCAAAAGGTTCTTCTCACTCAACTCATGTGGCACCCAAACATCATAGCGATTTGTGTACCCAAGCTTTACCAAGAGCTCATGAATGACGGATTTTGATAGGTTGAGGCTTTCTGCCAATTCTCGGGTTGTGCAATGTGGGTTATTCTCAATTAATGACTTGATTTGGTCATCCTCTGTAGTGGATTGTCTGCCTGATCGCTCTTTATCAATAAGGCTACAATCTCCAGCTCGGAACCTTGCGAACCACTTCCGTACAGTTCTTTCAGATAAAGAAACATCACCGTAAACTGTGCATATTTCTTTGGTTGCTTGTGAGGCATTTTTCTCTTTGCGGAAAAAGAAAAGCATCAAGTGTCATAAATGAACTTTCTTATCTTCCATTTTAAAGGATTACAGAATTAACACAGGTTATAGGAACATAAACCTTCCACGAAAAGATAGCTTAAACTGTGCTCTAAATGGAGGTGTAGTCAAATCCTATTTTATGGACTCAACCATGTTCTAAAATAAGTCGAAAGGTAAGCTACTATAAATTGGCATGAACTTTCTGGACAACCCAATAAAATGCACCCAGTACACTCTGTAAAATGGTTGGCATTAGGAAGGGCACCCAGCTGTAGAAACCATGCCAAAACAGACACTGGAGTCTGGTATGGCTCCTGGCTTTGCCACCTCCCATCAAACTATCCAACCCATGCCAGCATGGAAAACAGATATTAATGATGATGATGATGATAAATGTTGTCGATTCGCTAATATCAGCCACAAATATGCCCCTATTATGATTAAGTACAAGAACTCTTTCTCCTGGTTCCACCAGTTTTATAGCAAAAGCAGTTAAGTGTGGGACTTTGGTAAGGAAGGCAACTGTGTTTGTTTCCTTTCTTGGTTTCTTCACACATTTTCTCCATGTATGATGGTTCCAAGCTTTTATCCCCTTTATATCATCTGTCCATTTGTCTATCCATCCACCCATCCATTCATCCATCCATCCCCTCTCTCTCTCTCTCTTTCAATTTATCTATCTAGCTAGCTAGCTAGCTCCCTCTCTCTATCTATCTATCTAGCTAGCTAGCTAGCTCCCTCTCTCTCTATATCTATCTATCTAGCTAGCTAGCTCTCTCTCTCACGCTCTATCTATCTATCTAGCTAGCTAGCTAGCTCTCTCTCTCTCTCTCTCTCACTCTATATCTATCTAGCTAGCTCTCTCTCTCTATCTATCTATCTAGCTAGCTAGCTCTCTCTCTCTATCTATCTAGCTAGCTAGCACTCTCTCTCTATATATATATCTATCTAGCTCTCTCTCTCTCTCTCTCTCTAACTAGCCTGTTTCTTTTCCCTAATGGCCCAACTACATTGTTCCACTACCAAGTTATCTTAGGTCAAGAAGGAACTTTGCACCAGCCACATATCTGATCAGTGGCTCTCAATAGCTGTCCCATAGGAACCTCCAGTTGTCCTCCACATTATGTGAAACTATATCCTCCTCTTTTCTGTTACAGTGATACGTCTCTAAATCTCTGTCCATTTTGAGGATCCTTAAGCTTCCAGACCCTTCTTTTCCACGCTGGTCATCTTCTGAGCAGCCATTTAGCTCTGATCCTGAAGTCGCAAACTACTGACGTATATTGTGGGTAGTTATATACATATATATAAACATATATATGTATATACATATACGTATATTTTAACTTACATATATATGTACATGTATGTTTTATACATAAGTGTGTGTATGTGTGCGTGAGTGTGTGTGTGTGTGAGTGTGTGTGTGTGTGTTGGTGTCACCTTGTTGTGACATCTCATGATAGTTGTAATATGATTGTCACTATTGTGGAAGCAGTGTCATTCAGTTTGCAATATTCTGTGAGGGACATGTCAGGCCATGAGAAAATGCTGGCTTGCTTGGAAAACAAACCTGCCGTGATAAATTCATGCGAGCATGGAAAAGTAGACATTAAAATAATGGTGGTGGTGATGGTGGTGGTGGTGGCGGCAGCGGCGGTGGTGGTTGTGGTGGTAGTGGTAATGATGATGATGATGATGTTAAAATGTTGGAAAAAAGAAAAACAATAGAAAATAAAACTAAGACGAGCTATTCTATTTTGCATATCACATGACTAATTTGCATGTCCCATGACAAAAGCATAGTCATTCACTTTAACATGCAATATTGTTTGTAGGGTGGGTGAGTTTTTCTTGAATATAATCTCCATATTTACACGGTGCCGTAACTTCCTAATGCTGTCTGCTGAATTCACTTCAGATGCTATAGAATTCTCAAAGACAGACATTTACTTGTAGACACAGACACATGCACACTGTTTGTATAGTTTATTAAAAAGATGGTTTGTTTAGGAATTTTCTTTTGTATATTGTTATTAATAATGACTGACCACTTTCTATTGGGTCATCCCATAAATAATGCGTTTTTTTTCAATTGCATGGACTGAAAATTGGAGGGGATGGGATAAACTACTTGCATCAACTTTCTATAAAAGCAGGTAGTAATTTTACCTTCTACTTATTCTTAGTGCAAGTTTTGAAGAGTGCAGTTCGATTTTTAATAGTTATTTTTTCAAAGCTATAATGGAAGTGACAAAGGAGCATGTTCAGCATATTTTGCTTAATGAGTTCAATAAAGGCAACAATGCAATGGAAAATTCAAGGAATATTAATGAAGTATATGGGGATTGGACAACAAGTGTAAGCCAGTGTCAAGGGAGGTTCCAGAAATGTTGAGCTGGAAACTACAGCCTAGAAGACAAGCCTTGTCTTGGAAGAACTGCAGAACTAGATGGGGACATCCTGCAAACCCTGGTGGAACAAAATCCCATTGTAACTGTTGAGGAACTAGCAGAGAAGCTTGGATTTGGTCATTCAACCATTCATTGACACCTGCATGCCATCGGAATAGTCTGCAAATTGGGTCAATGAGTTCCTCACAAACTTTCTGTGTCTAATTGCATGCAAAGGGTGAATATGTGCTCTTCTTTGCCATCACGTATCATGACCGAACCTCTCTTTGACCGAATAGTGACTGGTGATGCGAAATGGGTTCTCTATGAAAATGTCAAGCACTGAAGACAGTGGGTAGGGAAAGGAGAAACACTGGCATCCCAGGCTAAAGAAGGTTTTTCACCCACGTAAGGTGTTGTTATCTGTTTGGTGGGATATGAAAAGTTGGATCTTTTCCTTTTGAACGGCACATGTCAACACAATTTCTAGTTAACTAAACACTTTTAAACTTCGTATACTAGTAGAATGTGTTTATAAAACATCTTTTTCTCTTGGCTTTATTGAGAAAATTCTATATGTTGTAACATATTTCGTCTTTAATTTCGAGCATTTCGGCAATTTTAACTAATCGCTGACCTCCATTTAGGTAAATAACATTCTGTGCATAATGAATATGTCCCTCCTTTAAGAAATAGATTGGGTTTATTTACATTTGTGAAGAAAAAAAGATACCCTTCCCCAACCCCAAACCCTAACTCTAACCCTAAATCTAAAATAGATTGAAATGCAATAGATTGATACTAGGGCCATAATTATGGGTGACATTTTCATTTGACACCGCTAGAAAAAAATCCATTTTCCGTAGCGGTGTCGTATGAAATTGTCACCCATAATTATAACCAAAATCCACCACACAATTACAGATTATCTCTGAACTTAAACATGCATATATACATATATATATATATAAAGCTGAAGTTGTCTGTGTATGGCAGGTTTGGTAACCTTCAACTAACACTATCTCCTCAGAGACCCTGCAGCGCAAGTTGACCAAAATTGAGTGTATGATAGAAGAAAATAGTTCAAATTTGTTTTTTTATTAATGACACACATTCTTCTCTTTTTTCATGAAACATAATTTCCACAAAGTTACTAGGTCAGTAGCCTTCTTTTGTTGTCATTCTGTCTCATGAACAATTAAAGTTTTCTATGTAAAATCTGCAATTGAACAGACATGGAGCATGACTGCATAAAATATGCTTACAACCACACCAAGAGATTTAGCCAACAAAGAAGTGACACTATGTGCTGCAAACAACAAGTAACAAATGCACGTTCATCTAATTGTCAGTCTGGGTAAGTTTGGATTTTCAGAAAAGGAAAACAACCAACTGATTTGCGCATTACAAATATAATCTCATTTCTTTACTAACCACAAGGGGCTAAACATAGAGGGGACAAACAAGGACAGACAAAGGGATTAAGTCGATTACATAGACCCCAGTGCGTAACTGGTACTCAATTTACTGACCCTGAAAGGATGAAAGGCAAAGTCGACCTCGGCGGAATTTGAACTCAGAACATAAAGACGGATGAAATACCTATTTCTT
Organism: Octopus sinensis; assembly: GCF_006345805.1. Classification (NCBI taxonomy): domain Eukaryota; kingdom Metazoa; phylum Mollusca; class Cephalopoda; order Octopoda; family Octopodidae; genus Octopus; species Octopus sinensis. Next base: position 54,862,514 of record NC_043011.1, read on the forward strand.
TACTAACCACAAGGGGCTAAACACAGAGGGGACAAACAAGGACATACAAAGGGATTAAGTCGATTACATAGACCCCAGTGCGTAACTGGTACTCAATTTACTGACCCTGAAAGGATGAAAGGCAAAGTCGACCTCGGCGGAATTTGAACACAGTACGTAACAGCAGACGAAATACCTATTTCTTTACTAACCACAACGGGCTAAACACAGAAGGGACAAACAAGGACAGACAAAGGGATTAAGTCGATTACATCAACCCCAGTGCGTAACTGGTACTCAATTTATTGACCCTGAAAGGATGAAAGGCAAAGTCGACCTCGGCGGAATTTGAACTCAGTACATAACAGCAGACGAAATACCTATTTCTTTACTACCTACAACGGGCTAAACACAGAGGGGACAAACAAGGACAGACAAAGGGATTAAGTCGATTACACTGACCCCAGTGCATGACTGGTACTCAATTTTTTGACCCGGAAAGGATGAAAGGCAAAGTCGACCTCTGCGAAATTTGAACTCAGTATGTAACGGCAGACAAAATACCTATTTCTTTACTACCCACAAGGGGCTAAACATAGAGGGGACAAAGGGATTAAGTCGATTACATCGATCCCAGTGCGTGACTGGTACTTAAATTAGCGACCCTAAAAGGATGAAAGGCAAAGTCTATCTCGGCAGAATTTGAACTCAGTACGTAACGGCAGAAGAAGTACCGCTAAGCATTTCGCCCGACATGCTAACGCTTCTGCCAGCTCGCCGCCTTTAAAATACAAATATAATCTGTAAGTGGAACAGTGAAACTATGCAAGAGTTTTCCCACATTTAAAATGTGACATTGCTTTCGTTATCCGCATTCCAAAGATGGAGGTTTGTATATTTGTGAAAAAGCAGGTGCTTCTTTATAAGAAAGAATTAAAATAATGAAAAGCAGAAAATGGACATTAAATGATGATGATATGATGATGATGATGATGATGATGATACATGCACGCGCTTACGTTCTGAGTTCAAATTCTGCCGAGGTCGACTTTGCTTTTCATCCTTTCGGGGTCGATTAAATAAGTACCAGTTACGCACTGGGGTCGATATAATCGACTTAATCCGTTTGTCTGTCCTTATCTGTCCTCTCTGTGTTTAGCCCCTTGTGGGTAGTAAAGAAATAGATACATGCACGCTCGCACACACATACACAAAATTAATATAAACAGAAGTTTGCAGTCAGACAGACAGATAGATAGATTGATAGACAGATAGACAGACAGACAGACAGACAGACTGATTGATAGATAGATAGATAGATAGATAGATAGATAGATAGATAGATAGATAGATAGATAGATAGATAGATACACACACACATGCACACTCATACATTTTGTTTCTCCCACTTGTTTAATTATTCTCAAACTAATGTCACCAATCCTTTGGAATACCTGGGGAATACCTGGCTTCCTTAGAGGTCCACTTATTCATGCTTTCTATTCATTCATATCCTTTACTACTGACCCACCCAGAAGTGACTAAACACGAACCACCCCCCACCCTCCACACACACACATTCTTTTGTTCTACCCTTTTAACAAAGACACAAGGATTAATACTGATTAATAAAGAGAATGACAATTCTTCACAGGTGGCACTGCTGAGGCCTGGCCAGAAATAGCTGACCTTCCTGAAACCTCATTACAATTATTTCTCTCACACAAAAAATGCTAATGTTGAAGTCATTGATGTAGCAGTTGTCATAAAAGAAGTAGCAGCAGCAGCAGCAGTAGTAGTAATTGTTCTTGTTGTGTGAGTTGTAGTGGTGGTAGGGTTCTTTCCAAACTCATCTTCTCTTGATGTACATATCTTGCGCTAATTCAACCCTGACTGAAAAGATCTATAAGTCAAATCTCTCCAACCATGACAATTCCATTTGTTTTCTAAGACTGTTTTATTGTTACATTTTTCTACCAGTTTTTCATTTTTTTTTACCTATTTCTTTATTTAAGTAGGGTGTGATTCAATGGAAGCTTGGTTGTTATTTCCAGACAGTGCCCACCTGACCCTACTATACTGTGTAGTCAACAAAATCAAAAACAAACAATGAGTTTGCACAAAATTAAAAACATAAAATGGTAACAATTTACCCATCATATCCTGTATATATGTATATATACATATATATATATATATATATATATATATATATATATATATATATATATATATATATATATATATATATATATATATATATATATATATATATATATATATATATATAATATGTATATATATTCATTTGGTTGCCTCACAGTTTGTTTTTTTTGCATCACATTTTTTTTACCCATTCTTTAGTCACACTTCCCAGCTGTGGCTTTTATGATATCATTTCAAAAACCTTCTACTGTTTCTGTTATGAATAAGATATTGTAACTATAGGAAAGTATTCAAGTAGAACAGGAATTGAAATAGATAATGTCTCTTGGTGATAAGCTTAACGTAATACTTGAAACTTTGGGAAAATCATTTCTAATCCAAAGCTTGTTGATAAAAATACTTATTTTCTCCTTTATTTATTATTGATATTAATTTCATTCAAAGAAGAAAATAAAGAAATCGTTCTAATAGTTGTTAATGTATGTATTTTTTTGATACATATAAAGAAATATATGCACACATGCATACATATATAAAATAAATGCGCCCTTTTAAAAACCTAGCCAGGCTCATGGGCCCGGTTTCCCGGTTTCAATGGCGTATGTGTTCCCCAGCTGGACGGGACGCCAGTCCATCGCAGCATTACTCATTTTTGCCAGCTGAGTGGACTGGAGCAACGTGAAATGAAGTGTTTTGCTCAAGAACATAATGCGTCGCCCGGTCCAGGAATCGAAACCACAATCTTACGATCATGATGCTGACACCCTAACCACAAAGCCACACGCCTTCACACACACACATATATTTCTCGGTCATTTATGACTTTATACACTCCTTAATATTCTCTTGTTTTGTACTGTATATTATATATGGTTTTTAGACTGTTCCATTAATGAGCTCTTTACATGAGTACTATCATATATTGCGACTTAAACACACACACACACACGAGTGAGTGGACAGTTGAAAGAAGGGCACTCAACCAGTTTATTGGGAGTTACGTGTATAGATAAAAACCGTCTGCTTCAAATTCGTTGGTAATCTCAAGTTCCAAGTGTGGTGCTAGTTGTCAGCTATTTTGAATTCGAATGGCAGAATTTGATTGTTATTGCCATAAGGAGGGCTGCGATTGGTCGAAGAAGGTCACATGGTGCCGTGCTTTGATGTCGATATATGAATAACTGTTAGCTGGAAAATACTGCATGGGGAATAGGAAATAGACCACATGGAGATTAGGAAATCAGTCAGGTTGTTGCTGGGTGGAAGTAAGAAGGGACAGCACGTGCAAGTATATAGTTCCATATGTGGGTGAGTAGATGCACTCATATAGTTTTGCATGCATGTGCATATTGATGTGAGCATGTGCATCTGTACATGGGTGCACACACATGTCTGCACATGCATACACTTGGATGAATGCACACATGCATACACACATCATATACATTTATATGTATATATGTATATCCACATGCATACCAGTGTACATGCATGCATACACATGCACATGTACATTCACATGTGCATGCGTGTGAGTACTCATGTGCAAAACAAGCATTGGGGCTTGGTAAGCGATGAGAATTGGTAAGCGTTGGGGATTGGTATGCGTTGGGGATTGGTATGCATTGGGGAATGGTAAATGACAGTCCTCCTCAATGGGTTGGTTGGTGGCAGTGACCTTGGTGCAAGTGGAGCAAAGTAGCTGCTGGTGCTAAGGTCGTATATCCGGGTTGTGACAGTCAGAGGCCTGAAATTTGCCAGAAGGGCATAACTCTGGTGACAGCAATACAATAAATCGTATTTCTTGTTGATCGATACTGTGGCTTGTTGAAGAATATGCAATTTTCATAGAGGCAGAGCTGGCAATTGGAGGTGCCAGGTGAATATGGTGGCGCTTTGTCGACAATAGTCCGCTTGATGCTTGGTATTTTATCTCAGAAATCATGGAGTCTCCAAACAAAGCGAGACAGGGAAGTAGAATTCTCTCTGTCCCTGGATCTGAATGAGTGCATATGCTGGGAGTATCTTCCCTTGAAGTCATTAGCTGTCATACCTGTATAGTGCCGAGTAATGCCATTGTATGGTGTAAGGGTGGCTCTGTATACTATGGCCCTTAAGAGGCAAGATCCTTCTAGAAGGCACATGGTGGTGTTTTGGAAGTTCAGGTTGGGGTTGGGGGTGGTGTGGGAGCATTTTACGTCTATTGATGCATGCAATGTCAGATGCGATGTCATCTAAGCAGGAGTAGCTTACCTTGACATTATGGGGGTTGAAGAGTTTGTAATATTTATGGCCTCTGGGGAATTACGAGATTTGTGATTGTTATATTTTATAATAATAAATAATGTGATTGTTTATTTTCAGAATGACATTGTAGCAGAAGTGAGGGACTGGATCTGACCAGTTTGTATATAAAACAGGTGGAATATTTTGGCCAGATATAACTGGTTTAAATGCTTAAAGGTTAAACAATGCTAATGGTAATTGTAGAGTGTAAAGTCAACAAGGTTTAGCTGTACATCCAGTTGGTTGGACAACCGCATAGAAATTCATTTGTGTCATTTAGAACCCAGAGCTGATCTTACTCTTTTGAGTGTGTATCTGTATTTTCGGATAAATAATTTAGATGTGAAAACATTGAGAGAAAACAGCACTTGAATTTGATGTAATTAATCAGTGTCAGACAATACGAAGTTTGTTCTGATATCTCTTATCAGATATTCAGGAATGAAAAGGACTTATATTCGTCAACAGTTCATCTTTTTGTTCAGTGGGTCAACCTTGATTAGCAGTTTGCCTGGCTGTCAATGATAATAGTGTTAATTTTAGCAATATCATCTAGGTTACCTTCGCCCACACACATATAATTTATATATATATATATATAATACACACACATATATAATAATAACTATATATATACATATATATATACATATAATATATATACATATATATACATATATAATACTATATATATACATATATATATATACATATATATATATACATACATATATATATACATACATATATATATATACATACATATCTATACACACACATATTTATTACTACATATATAATACATACAATATATATATACATACATAATATATATATATACATACATATATTATACATAATATATATATATATCTATTATATATATAGTATATATATATATATATATATATTATATATATATACTACATACATATATACATATATACACACAACACACACATAGATATCAACAAGGGAAAGGGGGAATGAAGCAGTCCAGGGTTTCTAATAATAGGTAAAGAGTTTGAGTTAGATAACAGTGATGAGGAGTGATATCTTAAAGAGTTTTATATATATATATATATATATCTATGTCATCATCGTCATTTAACGTCCATTTTCCATGCTGGCAT
>NC_043011.1:54875577-54883077 GCF_006345805.1 Octopus sinensis
GTTGGAAGTTCATGTTGGTGTTATGCCTAGGGTGCCATATATTTGGTTTTGTACATAGTGTTGTTCTAGAGAATGTTTAAGAAACCATCAGAAAATTATGTGTTTGTTTTAAAACTTGAGATTACATAGAAAGTATTTTGCGCAGGATATGGGCAGTTCCCATGAGCACTATCTTTTGAATTTCTGCCATTTTGGGGTTTCCTGGTATCTGAGTTAGGTAGCAATCAGCCCCTTTTGCTATCATTTCCAGGGCACCTATGACAACAGATATTGTTTTAGTCTTCAGATTCCACATTTTGCTAATTTCTATTTCAAGATGTTTATACTATTATTATTATTATTATTATTATTATTATTATTATTATTATTATTATTATTATTATTATTATTATTATTATTATTATTATTATATTATTATTATTATTATTATTATTCCTTCATAACACAGTGTAGGTAAAAAATGCACCTGAGCCTTTAGTCATCTTTCAAGTCACAGCAGGGACCTCAGACAGATAATTCTTTCCTTAAGATTTGTGCTATGCCCAGTAGGGCCACTTTTTGCAAGACATCAATCTTGTATGGGATTTCCAGTTGCCTTAAGGAATTTTGAAGTTTCAATGAGATTTTGAGTCCAGCACTCCCATCACCACAGGTATCACTTTTACATTACCCTCATTCCATACAGTCTTGCCATTTCCACTTTCAAGTCGGAGTACTTGATGACTTTTTCAACCTCTTTACTCACAACATTCATGTCATTCGATATGGCTACATCAATGATCTGACAGTATTTGTCTCTCTTATTCAATATGACAATATCTGGTCAACAGTGTTCGATTATACGATCTGTCTGAAATTCATAATCCCAGAATATCATTGCTTTTCCATCCTCCTGCATAAATGTACTTGGTATATGCTCATACCAGTTCCCTGTTACTTCATATTGGTATATATATATTATTTATTATTACTATCTAATTGAACGCTATGCATCCATTTCCAAGTAAGTATATATATGTACATATATATATATATATATATATATATATATATATATATATATCATCATCATCATCATCATCATCATTCATTTAGCGTCCGTTTTCCATGCTAGCATGGGTTGGATGGTTCAACTGGGGTCTGGGGAGCCCGAAGGCTGCACCAGGCCAGTCAGATCTGGCAGTGTTTCTACAGCTGGATGCCCTTCCTAACGCCAACCACTCCGAGAGTGTAGTGGGTGATTTTATGTGCCACCGACACAGGTGCCAGACGAGGCTGGCGAACGGCCACGCTCGGATGGTGTTTTTTATGTGCCATATATATATATGTATGTATGTATGTATATATATATATATATATATATAATATATATATATATATATATATAATATATATATATATATATACACATACATATATATATATATTATATATATATATATATATATATATATATATATAATATATATATATATTATATTAAATTAGAGACGAGGCAAAACCACTATTAGGCAAATCATACAATTAAAAACTTAAGCCAATACATAAGATTATTACCTTATATTATTTAAATATATAACAAAATTATTAAAAAAATATAATTAATATATCACTACGATCGTTTCATGGCTGCTATCTTCTTTAAACTTTCGAGTCACAGTCATTCATCAGGTGGTTTAAATATTTTTCTTGGCGAGGTTAAACAATGAACAGTTCATTTATCTTGGTGAGGTTAAACAATGAACAGTTCATTTATCTTGGTGAGGTTAAACAATGAACAGTTCATTGTTTAACCTCACCAAGATAAATGAACTGTTCATTGTTTAACCTCGCCAAGAAAAATATTTAAACCACCTGATGAATGACTGTGACTCGAAAGTTTAAAGAAGATAGCAGCCATGAAACGATCGTAGTGATATATTAATTATATTTTTTAATAATTTTGTTATATATTTAAATAATATAAATTAAATAATCTTATGTATTGGCTTAAGTTTTTAATTGTATGATTTGCCTAATAGTGGTTTTGTCTCTAATTTAATATAATATATATATATATATATATATATATATATATATATATATATCATCATATATCATCATCATCAATCATCATCATCATCATCATCATTTAATGTCCGTTTTCCATGCTAGCATGAGTTGGACGGTTTGACCGGGGTCTGGGAAGCCAGGAGGCTGCACCAGGCTCCAGTCTGATCTGGCAGTGATTCTACAGCTGGATGCCCTTCCTAAAGCCAACCATTCCATGAGTATTGTGGGTGCTTTTTATGTGCCACCGGCACAGACACCAATCAAGGTGGTGCTGGCATTGGCCACGTTCAGATGGTGCTTTTTACGTGCCGCCGGCATGGGTATCACAACTACAATTTCCATTTGACTTATATTTTGATGTTGATGTACTTGACTCAATAGGTCTCCTCAAGCACAGCGGGTCACCCTACGATCCAAGGTAAGCACAGCAGGCCGACCTGCGAGCCATGAACTTACTTCATTTGTCAGGTCTTCGCAGTCACAGCATATCTCCAGAGGTATTCTGTGACTGCAAAGGCCTGACAAATGAAGTGAGTTCATGGCTCGCAGGACAGCCTGCTATATATACACACATATATATTTGCATTGATTGGCTTGGAGCAATAATAGAAGGTTCTTGCCCAAGGTGCCACACAGTGAAACAGAACTGGAAACCGTGTGGTTCCAAATCATGGACAAGTTAAGACGTGATAAATGTGAAAAAGGAAAGTGGGGAAATGAAACAGTCCAGAGTTTCTAATAATAGATAAAGAGTCTATGAGTTAGATAACATTTGTGAGAACCGTTATCTTTAAGAGCCTTTCATATGATATATACATACACATATATATCTGTGTGTGTGCATATATGTAGGTATATAAATATGTGTGTGTGTGTGTAGTTAAGTGCATGAGAGAGAGAGAGAGAGAGAGAGAGAGATATCAACAATTAAAGACACTTCTAGATTGGACTTAAGTTGGGTGAATGCCCACGATGGTAATTTCTATCATATCATCAACATCACTGCATTGCATCCATGCTCAAGTCATGTGATTGAACATTAGCCGAGTCCACCCGGCCAAAAGCAGAACCCAACCCACATAAGATAAACATGGTAAAACTGATAAGGGATTTTATTTATTTCTGGTATCGATAGGGAAAGTTACTAGATCTCTGTATAAGACCTACATTGATCAAAGTTGGTCATGCATCAGCAGATGGATGCACAGAACTAGACATGATGATCATTCTTTGCAGAAAGCATGCAGTTATCCGTGGATGCAAGTTTCCATTCCTTTCTCCACCAATGTTTATGCAAGGTAAAACAGTTGACCTGAGCCATTATAGTTTGACACCAAAGTTGTTGCAAGCATTGTTGTCTCCTGTAGTGAATGAAATGAATGCATAATGCACTACTTCTCAAACAGTACATGTTCCTTCTCGAGCCATGCCTGGCTCATAAGGGCCAGTTTCCTTGGCGTATAGGTTCCCCACCTGGACGGGACGCCAGTCCGTTGCAGGTGTGCTGCAAGATGCAGGAGGAAAGAGTGAGAGAAATTTGTGGCGAAAGAATCAGCAGAAGTTCGCCATTACCTTCTGCCAGAGCCGCGTGGAGCTTAGGTGTTTCGCTCATAAACACACACATCGCCCGGTCTCAGATTCGAACCCACGATCCCTCGGCCGCTGCTCTAACCACTAGGCCATGTGCCTCCACAAACAGTACATGGTGGTGTACTGATGCACTGCAAGGAATATCTTGGTGCATTGCTTGTTTTATAATTCTATAATTCAGGTTATTTAGAAAATCCATGAAATGCTTTCGTGTGAGGCAAATCATCTGATTTCAAGAAAGGGGCCACATGCAAAAAAATAAACCAAAGTGAATAGTTGTTCTTTAGTCTCTAATTTTCCAATACTGTACCAGAAATACAAGCAGCTAGTAGAAAATATAAGCCACTAGTAGGAAATAGAAATAAATAATAGGAAATGCATGCGACAAGAAGGAAGTATGAGTAACTAGTGGGGAAGATAAGCAGCCAGGAGGAAATGCAGAAATGCAAGCAAGCAAGAAGAAACACAAGAAACCAGCAGGAAATAAAAACTAGTACAGAATATGTGGAGAGACATGGCTTAGTGGTTACAGCGATGGACTCGCAGTTGAGGGATTGTGAGTTCGAATCTCAGGCCGGGTGATGTGTGTTTTTATGTTGTGTGGACCAGTGGTTTTCAACCAGGGTTCCGTGGAACCTTAGGGTTCCGCCAGTACAGTCCAGGGGTTCCGCAAGAAGTTACAAAACTGCTAAAATCGGCAATAATTTTTAATTCTCCTGTGCGATTATGTGTGCATAAGACTATTAAATTATTGCACAGGGGTTCCTCGAGCGAGTGGAATGTTTCCTTGGGGTTCCGCTCCAGCAAAAAGTTTGAAAAGCACTGGTGTGGACACTCCCAGACGATAAGTAGGTTAGACCAATATGTATAAATAGTGGACGTGATAGCTAGTTGGAGAAGCATCGAGTAAAGTCGTCAGTAGACTAGACGTCAAGTTCTGTTGAGTCGAGTCATCGGAAGTGAGAGTTCGATAGTTGAGTAGAGGTATGTTATTGGTGAAGACACACCATCTGAATGTGCAATATAACAGTTTATGAGTAAAACACCTAAGCTTCATGCAGCTCTGGCAGAAGATAATGGCGAACTTCTGCTGACTCTTTCACCACAACATTCTCTTACTCTTTTCTCCTGCATCTAGCTGCTCACTTGTGACGGACAAGCATCATGTTCAGGTGGGGAACCTGTATGCCAGTGAAACTGGGAAACTGGCCCTATGAACCAGGCATGGCTTGAGAAGGAACAAACAGCAACAACAGTAGAGAATACAAGTGACGAGAAGGGAACAGAAGCAACCAGGAAGAAATACAAGCAACTAATAGAAAATACAAGTAAACAAGAGGAAACACAAGCAAGAAATACAAGCAACTAGTTGGAAACACAAGCAATAAGGAGGAAACACAAGCAATAAGGTGGAAACACAAGCAACAAGTGGGAAACACAAGCAATAAGGTGGAAACACAAGCAACTAGTGGGAAATACAAGCAATAAGGTGGAAACACAAGCAACAAGTGGGAAATACAAGCAATAAGGTGGAAACACAAGCAACTAGTGGGAAATACAAGCAATAAGGTGGAAACACAAGCAACAAGTGGGAAACACAAGCAATAAGGTGGAAACACAAGCAACTAGTGGGAAATACAAGCAATAAGGTGGAAACACAAGCAATAAGGTGGAAACACAAGCAACAAGTGGGAAACACAAGCAATAAGGTGGAAACACAAGCAACTAGTGGGAAATACAAGCAATAAGGTGGAAACACAAGCAACTAGTGGGAAATACAAGCAATAAGGTGGAAACACAAGCAACTAGTGGGAAATACAAGCAATAAAGTGGAAACACAAGCAACAAGTGGGAAATACAAGCAATAAGGTGGAAACACAAGCAACTAGTGGGAAATACAAGCAATAAGGTGGAAACACAAGCAATAAGGTGGAAACACAAGCAACAAGTGGGAAACACAAGCAATAAGGTGGAAACACAAGCAACTAGAGGGAAATAAAAGCAATAAGGTGGAAACACAAGCAATAAGGTGGAAACACAAGCAACAAGTGGGAAACACAAGCAATAAGGTGGAAACACAAGCAACTAGAGGGAAATAAAAGCAATAAGGTGGAAACACAAGCAACTAGTTGGAAACACAAGCAATAAGGTGGAAACACAAGCAACTAGTGGGAAACACAAGCAATAAAGTGGAAACACAAGCAACTAGTGGGAAATACAAGCAATAAGGTGGAAACACAAGCAACTAGTGGGAAATACAAGCAATAAGGTGGAAACACAAGCAACTAGTGAGAAATACAAGCAAGAAAAACAAGCAATTAGGAGGAAACACAAGCAACTAGTTGGAAACACAAGCAACTAATAGGATGTAGTGGCACAAGCAGTCAGCACCATATTGGCTGAGATCTCGCAGCAGCCATTGCCATCTCTGAGACTGGAGAGAGACCTCACCTGCATCCATTTGCCATGTGCGAGATCACAACAAGGCTCGCGATGGCAAACTGTATATAAGGGCCGAACAGATTGAGATTCCTCCTCTTTTGCCGCCTCTTAGCAGCAGCACTTGCTGAGTGCACTCCACAGGCTGGGCCTGTCTGCATGTTGTACCTCCAGAGGCAATATGCTCACACTAACGGAGCTACTACACAATGCACACAGCTAAAGATGGTTGCTGAGAGCAGCACACTTCACCTGTTCTGTGAAACTTGTAAATAAACCAGTTGTAAATTGCATTGGACTTGAAGTCTTCTCTCTTCGCCTGCCGGAGCCTGAACTACACAACGAACAAAAAGAGACAATGGAAGAAGGCAATATTCTCCCGATATCGAAAACCTTGCCATCCATTATAAGGACTTACAATTTAAGGCTATATAACATCGATATAGTTTGCATCTACAGTCTGGAAGTCCTATCTTACCCAGAATATCAATCTACTAGAAGCTGTTGTCTAGAGATACGCAACCAGACGCAGACCCTCTGTCAGTCATACACCATATCTTCACTATTTTTCAGCTTTGGGCATTGACACACCAAAGCTTGAAAGTTTAGCAGTAACGTCTTAGAAGCCCATAATGTTATTCGCCGTTTTCCCAACGACGACTTTGGCCACCTTTTAGGATTCAAACTTGTACAACCTGTACACATATTTATAAAATACAAAGCAGAAAATAAATAAACCCAGTCCAGCACCCACAACTTTCAGAAACATTGATTCTCACGATAAGAATTGCATGGAATAAACTACTTTAACTGTCAGGACACAGCATCTTGCAAAGATTCCATGCTTCTTTGACATTTTTACCAAAGTTAGTTCTTTCAGTTTTATGTTCGGAATTCAAATGTTACTAGGGTCAACTTTTGCCTTTCAGTCTTTCGGGCTCGATTGTCGTATATTAGGGGTGATGAAATCAACTAACACCCCACCACATTCCCACACAATTTCAGGCTTTGCTTGCGTTTACGGAAGAAAGGGTCGTCGTCGGCGGCGGCGGACTCGCGGCTTCGATTCCCAGACCAGGCGTTGTGTCTGTTTATTGAGTGAAAACATCTAAAAGTTCCACGAGGCTCCGGCAGGGGGTGGTGGCAACCCCTGTTGTACACTTTCGCTCCAACTTTCTCTCTCACTCTTTCTTCCTGTTTCTTGTCCCCGACTTCCTACACAACCTCTGAGCCTGGATGCGCATTCATCCATCCGTCGATGCTCTCGGTGTTGGGGGTTGACCTGCTTTCTCTTCTGCGGGTCTTGCGAATAGCAAAGGACCACGTTTCGGACTTCTCCCACTCTGGGACGAAGACCGCTTTGCTCAACAAACAAACAAACAAACAAACAGCAACATCATCATCACCTCACCATCACTA
>NC_043011.1:54888077-54973077 GCF_006345805.1 Octopus sinensis
CGGATGGTTTTCTTAAGTGCCACCAGCACTGGTACCACAAAAATACAAATTCCATTGATGTTCATCGATTTTGATTTGATATCAAGATTAAAGGCAAAAACATCTGTCTCACAACTGGTTCAGAGCAGGAAAATTCCTGTTATGAGAAAGCTTCCTGAGTTATATAGAAACCAATCTTTTGTATGACAGAACAGGTTTATGAATCAATCCCTGATTAGATAACACAATGACAATAGCATAAATGGGGCTGGCATTAAGAGATTAAGGTAAGACATCTAGTTTCTTCTGGTTTTCTGATTGGTATTAATGTTGTATATCAGCAACATTGTCATCGTGGTTACCGCCACCACCACCACCACCACCAATGCCACCACCACCACCATCGTCAGCGGCATCATCATCATTGTCAACATCAGCATCATCATCATGGTTATCGTTATCATCATCATTATTTTGATGTCCACTTTAACCATGCTTGCTTGGGTTGGATGGAGTTTATTGAAGGGGATTTTCCACATACATACATACACACACACATACATACATACACACACACACACATACATACATACACACACACACACACACACATACATACATACATACATACATACACACACACACATACATACATACATACATACATACATACACACACACATACATACATACATACATACATACATACATACATACATGCATGCATGCATGCATACATACATACATACATACATACATACATACATACATACATACATACATACATACACACACACATACATACATACATACATACATACATACATACATACATACATACACACACACACATACATACATACTTGGGTTCCTTCACTCCCAGTGGTTCAAATGTTAGTTAACCTATAACTGGATCCCTAACAGGTGCTGCTATTCCAGGTCAGAGCAGGCTTGGGAACAACAGTGGTTAAGGGGTGGTTCCATAATCCTCAAAAACCTGGAACTCCCATCTCGGGGCTCCACTATTGGATGCCATGTCCAGTAAGTTGACCGTCATCGATTCACTGTTTTGTTTTCTCAATAAAATAGTTTTTTTAATTATTAATGGTGAGAAACTATGGATATATTTTCTTGGTAAACTTCCCTCATGGTGAACTTTCTTCACAGTGAATTGATAGAGTTTATAATTACCTGTAATCACTGTAATTAAAGTCATATCCAGAACAAACATCCATCCATCCATTCATCCATTCATCATTCAGTCATCCCTCCCTCCCTCCTTCCATCCATTCAGTCATCCCTCTCTCCATCCTTCCATCTATTCATTCAGCCATTCATCCCTCCCTCCCTCCATCTATCTGTCCATTCAGCCATTCATCCATCCATTCAGTCATCCCTCCCTCCCTTCATCCCTCCCTTCATCCATCCCTCTCTCCCTCCCTCCTTCCATTCATCCGTGATGGCTGTCCACTTGTGACTGAGGAAGACTGTCACTGACCATTGCCCACATCAAAACGCCAACGCTTCTTGTGCATGAGGTTACTGCACCTGCAGTTGGCCTCACCTGCGTTTGCACCCATAGCTTCCATGCTCACCACAGAGCTCTCCTACTCGACCAAGCATCAGAAAGTCACCTCATTGACAATTGCACAACCTAAAATCTTAGGCCCAATAAGGCTTGCATAACACCATACAGACCTTCTTCACACTACTGACAGGATCTAGAAACAAGCCAAAGCAAGATATACAGTCCCAATAGGAGTTGTAAGCTCAGGAATATGGGAATATCATGAACTCTAGCACAAGCAAAAGATCCCCAAAATGTTCAATACCTTTCCCTGAATGTCTGGTTTTATATTAGATTGACTTCTAGAGACATGCTTTAACAAGAGCTGAGGGGTGCCTCACTCGCAGAGGTCTTGTAGCACACTGAACACCATCCCAGAATTTCTGAGGGCCTGTGCTTTTGCTGGGTAGTTTTCGACCTACAATAGATTTATCCATTCTTTTGATACCTTGTGTTTTTTAGTCCTGCTAATTTCCAAACAGCCCTCCTCATCAGGCAAACCTAGAAGAGGAGTTGGTTTAGTCACCAATGACCTAACCATGTAATAGGTTGTACTGAATTCCATGTTACCAGTAGCATACATACCTACATACATACGATGGGCTTCCTCACAGTTTTGCCAACAATCTCATCCACAAGACATAGGTCAGCCTTGGGCTACAGTCGGGAAAAAAAACTTACATGCAGTGGGACTGAACCTGAAACCATGTTGTTGGTAATTAAACTTCTTAACCACACAGCCAGGCCTGCACCTATGTTCTGATATATTAGTTTTTAAGCCTTTAGCATTAAAACCAACCATATCCAGCCCAAATATTATATCTATTTTATGTACAGACTGGTCAGATCCAGCCTCTTACACCTACCCTACAATGTCATACTAAGAATAAACAAGCACATTATCGAAATCTCAACACAAGAAAATCCATGTGGGAGTGGCTGTGTGGTAAGTAGCTTGCTTACCAACCACATGGTTCTGGGTTCAGTCTCACTGTGTGGCACCTTGAGTGTCTTCTACTATAGCCTCAGGCCAACCAAATCCTTGTGAGTGGATTAGGTAGATGGAAACTGAAAGAAGCCTGTCGTGTATATATATATATATATATATATATATATATATACATACATACATCTCCAGTGTGGAACCCCTACCATGTCAAGAATATCAGTTTGTTGGAAGCTTTTGTCCAAAGACATGCTACCAGACGATTATCAGCAGCACATTAAAACTTCAACATGTAGCTGCTGATCTGGCAGAAACCCACTGATTATCCATTATATTCCCAACAACTTTGGCCACCTTTTTTTAAATTAAATATTTCTAACACCTGTGGACATGATTACAAAATCAAAAAAAAAACAGGGCAACACTCACGACCTTCAGAAACATATTTTTAATACTCAGAATTATGAAAACATGGAATAAACTACCCACATCAGTTGTTAGCTGTCAACCCCACAAAACTTCGGTGCTCACCGAAATTCACGGACCCTAACCTTAACCCCTTAAAGCTAAAACCAGTACATACGCACGAACGATGTCATAAATAACAGTGACAAACGAAAAATCACCGCCGATAGTTGTTGTTTGACAAACAATGGCAGTAATTTTATTCAGCTGAATACACGTCATTGATTGGTTGAAATTACCGAAATACGACAACTTTAACAAGAAATAACTTCCAAAATACAGAATTTTCTCAACAACGCTAAGAGCAAAAGATGTTTTATGTGACACATTCTACAAGTATACGAAGTTTTGAAAGTGTTTAGTTACAAAAAATTATTTTTTAAATCTGTCGGTCAAAAGGTCCAAATTCACCAACACCAATCCTGATGTACCTATGGTCCCTTTCCTCTTTAGGGCCCTTTTACTATTCATTTATCTGTCTTTTTGTGTCTTATCCAGGGTTTTACGCATTTACTTTTGGCTATCTTTGATGTCTTTCTTAACTTACCGTTGCTTTCTGTCCTCTCTTTTATTCTTTTCAAACTATTTGTAGGTTATCTGATCACAATACAGAATAAGCCCACTATTGTATGTTACTATAAAACAACTCTTTCAATGACAGCGAGAGGAACACTTTATTCCGAGACTAGCAGTATCACCCGGCGTTGCTCGGGTTTGTTTCGACCCCTCAGAATTGGAATTTTTGAAAAGATTTTGCATTATGTAGCTTGTTATTCTCTTTAAGTGAACATTTTTCTGGTTGAAATACACCGAAAAATGGCGACACAGCAGTAAAAAAAATCGTAAAAAATAGGGATTTTCATAATAAAAATGCATCTTTTTGATGTAAATAATTTTTGGTTTTAACATGATCCAATTTGAATTTTATTTTCTATGGAATGAAGAGCAATCCTTCTTCTATCATAACTCTCAATTTTGGTCAACTTGCGCCGCAGGGTCTTGGAGGAGATAGTGTTAGTTGAAGGCTTACCAAGCCTGCCATACACAGACAACTTCAGCTTTATATAGAGAGAGAGATTTGAAAGAACATCATAATTTGTAGAACGGGATTAATTTGATGGTGGGTTGCATAAGTATGTTGATGTGACTTTGAGGAAGATGAAAATGTTTTCTCATTTAATTTTCTAAACAGCAAGAAATTTGTCAGGAAAAAAAAAGTTTTAGAGAGTTGTTTCCCTTAGAACGGTAAAGTTGCATAAAAGCTGGAAGCTGCCGGGTTTTGCCTTAGAATGCTTTGCTCGAAATTAATATTGATTCGTTTCGACATCGCAGGGAAAACTCATGTTGCAGCATCCATGACTTAACTTATTTAAAACGGCTTCAAACTCTGGATTAAAACAGATTTTACTCTTAGTTAATCGGGAACTTATTCCTTTATTTCTTGCTGTACACAGTGGACAAATATGTTAAATATTTGTAACATTATAACTGGAATTAACAATAAAATAATATAATGCAGATATTCCTAACCCCATGGGGTAACATTTTCGTGTTAACACCCGCACGATTTTCACTATGGAAAAAAAAAACGGATTTTTTGACGTGGAATCAAGTACCCTGACCTAATATGCTGCAAATCCCTTATTTTGGTCCGGAAAAGAGGGGTCGAAAGGGGAAATCCCCGCCCCGTCTCAGAATCATTGGAATTTTTTTTTTTTACTTTGAATGAATTCCTGTGACATCCTAATATGTTACAAAACCCTTTTGTGTGTATATATACACACAAACACACATGCGTTTGTATTTATGTTTATTCCACACCACCATTTGACAACCGGTGCTGATTTGTTTATGTCCCCCGTAACCTAGCGGTTTGATGAGGGAAACCAACAGAATAGCTACTAGGCTTTACTAAAATAAATTCTGGAGTTAATCTGTTCGGTTAAAATCTTTCAAAGTGGTACCCCAGGATGGCCGCAATTCAATGCCTGAGACAAGAAAAAGATTTTTAAAATAATAGATATTTGTTTTGGGTCGTCAGCCGAACAAGGAAGGTAGTTCGTCTGAAGACCTTCCTGTGTTAAGTGGTTAACAAACCCCGTGTATGGACCCGGCTTCTCAGAAGACGGCAATGTGATGGAGGCTGTCCCTGCTCACCATGTGAAACATCAACTCTGTGCAAGTCGACCACTTTACAGAGAAGGAAGGGAACAGAGGGCTGTCAAGGTCTGTAACACATTCCCTCAACAGTATCTTCCTGTAATTTACACAACCAGCTCTAAAAAGCTGCGTAAATTTTGTCCATAGTTACACAAATGAACCACAGTAAACCACGCTGTATTATTTAGTATATTCTCTCCTGTTTGTTTACATAAAACTTTTCTTTCCCGCCTCATCGATCTTGTTTTTAGGTTGTTTTTTCTGTAAATAAGCGATTCAGTGGCAATAATGGTTTTCTACATATATATTTCTTTACTACCCACAAGGGGCTAAACATAGAGAGGACCGGACAAACAAGGACAGACAAACGGATTAAGTCGATTACATCGACCCCAGTGCGTAACTGGTACTTTACTTATCGACCCCGAAAGGATGAAAGGCAAAGTCGACCTCGGCGGGATTTGAACTCAGAACGTAACGGCAGACGAAATACGGCTACGCATTTCGCCCGGCGTGCTAACTGTGATTTTCTACATAAAAAAGAATTATAGATTTCACGTTATTTGAGTATTTATTTACACAGGTAGCTGTTCCCGATTATTTTCTAAGTCTAAATCATATTTCGTCATTTATTATTTTATAATTTGTATACTTTCTAGATATGGGTTGGCATCGGATAAAACGTCCCGAGTTATGTCTTCTAGTTTTTTACGTTCCAAGTTCGAATCCCGCCCTAGTTAACTTTGACTTTCTTCTCTCCAGGGTCGATAAAATAAAGTACCACTCAAATACTGCATCACAAATTTCAGGTCCTTCGACCTGTGTTAGAAATAATTAAGGATGTTTGGCTGAGCGTCGGACAAAATGCCTCGTAGTATTGTTCCTAATTCAAATCCCGCCGATGTCAACTTTTGCTTTCATTCTTCCCTAATCAATAAAGTAAAGTACCAATGAAGTACTGAAGTTCATGGAATCGGTTAATCGTCCTCCCTTCAAATTTACTGGTTTTGTACCCAAATCAGAAACCATTATTTTTTTATTGGAGTTTTCGAATTTAAATTCCCTTTTGGTTTCCTTGTTGCAAACCATTGGTGCCTATTTGGCAGAAGCGTCAGGGCATTTTTGTTCTGGCTTTTTGAGTTTTGAGTTCAATTCCTGTCTTGGTCAAACTTTATTATTTATCGTTCCAGGTTTGATAAATAAAATTCATGTCTAGGGTGAGTAAGGATGCCTTATGGGGCATTCCTTCGATATTGATCTATTGATCTACAGAGTGTAGGTGTGAGGAGGCGACGTCATTTACCATCATTTTCAGCCCCCTTTGTGTCATGAGAAAAAGTTGTGTGGGTGAATAACATCATGTACCAATAACGAAGGATTGCTCCTTATGGTATTTGTTCATGCTTTTTGTGTTTCTGAGCTCAAATCCTTCCATGGCCTACTTGAGTGATTAAAGAAACTCATTTGATAAATACTATATTGAGCTTTCTGTAATGTATCGGTAGTTCTTTGTCATATAAATGTTTCTTGTTGAAATACTTATCATTTTACATCCTAAATCTTCTTCTTTGTCAATTATTTACCTCATGACACTAACCCTGTTTCTGCTAAACGACTGATGTGTCTGTTGTTTCAATTCCTAAAGGCATACACCGTGAGTTCTGAATCCAAGTACCTGATGATATACGGAGTACCTGTGAACCGAGGGCCTGATCTTGCTCCCCTCTTTAGTGTCCATGGCAAAATCGATGAGCTGCGTGGACTTGCGGAATACTCAAAGAAAGAAGATTTCACTGAAGTGTTCCTTCTCAAGTACAAACACATCCAGTCTGCTCGGTGAGAATGATCATGCTTTATTTCAACTCATACCATTCTTTCCAACAGAGTTCCATTTTAAAGAAGATCTGCTTTTATTGGCTCCAACTCTGTCTCCTTTTCCTCCCCAATTTTGTCTTTTCTTTTACTTGTTTCAGTTATTAGACTGCAGCCATGCTTTGGCCCTGCTTTGAATTTTAGACAAGCGAATCAATCCGGTGCTTATTTGTTTTTTGTAAAAGCCCAGTACTTATTCTATCAACTTCTTTTGCTGAACTGCTAAGTTATGGTGATGTAAACACACCAACATTGGTTGTCAAGCATTGGGATGGGGAGAGCAAACAAAGACACACACACACACATATAGTAAGAGGAGGGATATGAATATCCAGGCAGATAACGCGTTACTCTATGTAAAGTGCCAAGGCTGGTTTCTTCTGTTGGACAATTATTATGAATAAACTAAGCACAAAGTTTGAATGTTCAAATTCTTCTACTTTCTTTATTATCAGTATACACACACGCACACACACATACATATGTATATATATATATATATATATATATATTATATATATATATATACATACATATACACACACAATGAGTTTCTTTCAGTTTCCGTATACCATATCTGCTTGACACTTGCTCAAAGTGTCATGTAGTGGGGACGGAACCCGGAACCATGTGGTTGGGAAACAAGCTTCTTACCACACAGCCAGAATACTCTAATCCTTTATCACAATCATCTCTATGTATTTAGAACGTATCTATAGACTTTAGCCAACGCTATATATTACAACAAATATAAAACATTACACACACACACACACACACACAATATGTTCATAGAGAGAAAAAGAAGGAACAGCTACTGCATATTCAACTCTGAAGTTTCTTT
Source organism: Octopus sinensis (assembly GCF_006345805.1). Lineage (NCBI taxonomy): Eukaryota > Metazoa > Mollusca > Cephalopoda > Octopoda > Octopodidae > Octopus > Octopus sinensis. The sequence continues at coordinate 54,895,911 of NC_043011.1, forward strand.
GGCAGCTGTGTACCTTCCTTAACAATCTACTACACCTGCCTGCCTCTCTCTTTCTCTCTCTCTCTCTCTCTCTCTCTACTTCCACAGATACTTCTCTACAATGTACCTCTCTAACCCCACCTCAGGCACCTCTCTACCTTCACTACAAGTACGTTTCTCCTACCTTGCATCTACCTGTCTACTTGTACTCCGAGTACCTCTATTCCTACCACATGTACCTGTCTATTTCTTATTTCTTTATTGCCCGCAAAGGGATAAAACATAGCAGGGACAAACAAGGACAGACACAAGGATTACATCGACCCCAGTGCGTAACTGGTACGTAATTTATCGACCCCGAAAGGATGAAAGGCAAAGTCTACCTCGGCGGAATTTGAACTCATAACGTAGCGGCAGATGAAATACTTCTAAGCATTTCACCTAGCGTGCTAATGTTTCTGCCAGCTCGCTGCCTTACCTGTCTATTTCTATTACATGTACATTACTATGTCTACCACAGGTATCCCTCCACCCGTATTACTTGTGCCGCTGTACCTCAGCTTAGGATGTCTTTTATAGACATATATTTATAGGAACAGATTTTATAATCCCAGGTCAAAGAATGACCCAAAGTATTCCAGATTTATTTCAAGCAGTAAATGTAGGAATGTGGAGGCGCAATGGCCCAGTGGTTAGGGCAGCAGACTCACGGTCGGAGGATCGCGGTTTCGATTCCCAGACCGGGCGTTGTGTGTGTTTATTGAGCGAAATCACCTAAAGCTCTACAAGGCTCCGGCTGGGGGTGGTGGCGACCCCTGATGTACTCTTTCGCCCCAACTTTCTCTCACTCTTTCTTCCTGTTTCTTGAGTAACGCTGCGATGGACTGGCGTCCCGTCCAGCTGGGGGGGGACACATATGCCACAGAAACCGGGAAACCAGACCTATGAACCTGGCTAGGCTTGAAAAGGGCACATAAATAAATAAACTGTAGGAATACATTATCCCATCTTTATTTTAGCCACTGCTCGCCATGATGTGGTGAACTGAGACAGGCAGAGTTATGCACCTTGCTTTATTATTGTACACGATTTCTCCAACTTACATGCTCAACTGTGGGGTAGGAGTAAAGCTTGTTTGTCTGTCAAGGAGATAGAGTGCGACAAGCAAGGTTATCTACCTTGTTCCAGAAAGTGAGAGAAAGAGAGAGGGAAGCTACGTTAACGCTACAGAGGAAAATTTGATCTCGGCAGCCAACTTACTGTCTGTCTTAAGTGTAAGTAGAATGGTTCAAATGTATCCAAGAAAACAGAGACAGGAGAGAGGAGAACAAACAGGGTCTGCTGATGCTCAGGCAAAATGGGAGAAGTAGTAATATTGGGGCTGAATTTACTCAGCAGCATCTGCAAAGAAATATACTTTTTTACTCGTTTCAGTCATTTGGCTGCGGCCATGCTGGGGCACCGCCTTTAGTCAAGCAAATCGACCCCAGGACTTATTCTTTGTAAACCTAGTACTTATTCTATCGGTCTCTTTTGCCGAACCGCTAAGTTATGGAGACGCAAACACATCAGCATCGGTTGTCAAGTGATGTTGGGGGGACAAACACTGACACACAACCATATACACACACATATATATATATATATATATATATATGACAGGCTTCTTTCAGTTTCTGTCTACCAAATCCACTCACAAGGCTTTGGTTACCACACAGCCATTTTCGGGATTAAGTAAAAAGATAACAAATGGAAAATAACATACCTGTATGTATTTATTTATTTATATATATATATATTTATAAATAAGGATAATATCGATATTTAAAGATCAATCGACGTGGTTGATGGCAGTACCGCCTGATTGGCACTCATGCTAGTGGAACGTTAAAAGCACATCTGAGCGTGATCATTGCCAGGGCCATGGATTGGCTCCCGCGCCAGTAACACATAAAAAGCACAATTTGAACGTGATCGTTGCCTTACCAGCACATGTGCCAGTGACATGTGAAAAACAACATTCGAGCATGGTTGTTGCCAGTGCCGCCTGACTGGCTCCCATGCAGGTAGCACATAAAAACAGCTTTTGAGCGTGGTTGCTGCCAGAACCGCCTGACTGACCCTCGTGCCTGTGGCACGTAAAAGCACCAACTACACCCTCAGAGGTGTTGGCATTAGGAAGGGCATCCAGCTGTAGAAGCTTTGCCAGATTAGATTGAGCCTGGTGCAGCCTCTGGTTCACCAGTCCTCAGTCAAACCGTCCAACCCATACCAGCATGGAAAGCGGGCGTTAAACAATGATGATGATATATATATATCATCATCATCATTGTTTAACGCCCGCTTATATATAATTAAAAAAACGTGTAGTAAATAAACATGCAAACATATACGGAAAACACAGAAGGTCAAATACTGCTGAGGTCAGAGTTGTTTTTCGTTCTTTCAGTGTCAATAAAAATAAAGTACCAGTCATATAATGTGGTTGATGGTATTGACTATCCCCTTCCCCCAAATTTCAGAATCCCTTGTGCCTATATTAGAGGCAGTTACTTCTAACTGGGTTTATCTTTATCTTTCAGTTATGCCAAGCGGAAGATGGATGATTTGTCCTTTTTTGGTGGTTTCCTTCATGTGTGTTATGGCCCTGAGCATGAAACTGTGGCTGAGACACGGCAAAAGCTACAAGACAGGCGGAGAATTATTGCATTGAAAACTAAGAAATCTGGTGAGTTTTCTTTTTGTTGTTCTTCAAACTTTGATAAAAAGTATTTTCTGATCAGAGCCTCAAGATTCTGTAAGAGAAGAGAAAAGGGCTTGAAGCAGGACAGTGAAGTCCTCAATTGCTTGTGTCTGTGGGACAAACAGTCTGCTTCACAACAGAATATGAAGAAGGGCCCCTGAACATGGAAAGAAAACTTCTCTATTGTGTCTTTTTTTATTTACATGTTTATGTCTCTGTAATGTATAGAGAGTGGAGGCGCATGGCTTAGTGGTTAGGGTGTCAGCACCATGATCGTAAGATTGTGGTTTCGATTCCTGGACAGGGCGAAGCGTTGTGTTCTGGAGCAAAACACTTCATTTCACGTTGCTCCAGTCCACTCAACTGGCAAAAATGAGTAACACTGCGATCAACTGGTGTCCCGTCCAGCTGGGGAACACATACGCCATAGAAGCCTGGAAGCTGGGCCCATGAGCCTGGCTAGGCTTTAAAAGGGCACATTTTTTATTTAGTATATAGAGAAAGCCTTTGAATTGGGGAAGTTGTCTTCTCTATTGTTGTTGTCTGTTATAAACTGTTTAAATGGAGAAGATCTTTGAGCACAGCAAGACAACATCTCTATTGCTGGTGTCTATAATAAAGTGTTGGCTTCACTTTTACAGACTCAAGTCATGAGAAGGAGAAAGTGGAGGCACATGGCCTAGTGGTTAGAGCAGCGGACTCGCAATCAAGGGATCGCGGGTTCAAATCTCAGACCGGGTGAAACACCTAAGCTCCACACGGCTCCAGCAGAAGGTAATGGCAAACTTCTGCTGACTTTTTCGCCACAACTTTCTCTCATTCTTTCCTCTAGAATCTTGCAGCTCACCTGCGATGGACTGGCGTCCCATCCAGGTGGGGAACCTACACGTCAAGGAAACCAGGAAACCGGCCCTTATGAGCCAGACATAGCTCGAGAAGGAACAAACAGAGACGATGGCCTTGAAAGAGAAGAGAACTCTGTTTGGAAAGTCATCATCTCCATCGTCTGTGTCCACAATGGGACCCACTGAATCCCCAAATTTTGCTTTGATTTATTTCACTGATGAGCATCGAAACTGAAATGGCATAAATACTGGTCTTTGAGCTTTATGCCATCACACACCTATAGTCCAGGTATGTCTGTAATAAAAACACATCTCGACTTCACACCATCACAGTGAGACCTTCTCTCATTCTGATGTCCATGATAAATACATCTAGACCATGTATCACCACATTGGTTAATGGTGGGAGAAATGCCGTTTTTCAGGTTTGGTGCAGAGTGTGAAGGATTGCTGGGTGACACAAGGCTCATTATATAAATCTGCTGAATTATTGTGAATTGTTAGTAACACTAACAGGAGTGGGTGTGTGGTAAGTAGCTTGCTTACCAACCACATGGTTCTTGGTTCAGTCCCACAGCGTGGCACCTTGGGCAAGTGTCTTCTACCATAGCCTCGGGCCGAGCAAAGCCTTGTGGGTGGATTTGGTAAACGGAAACTGAAAGAAGCCCTTCGCATATGTGTTTGTGTGTCTGTGTTTGTCCCCCCAACATCGCTTGACAACCGATGCTGGTGTGTTTTACGTCCCCGTAACTTAGCGGTTCGGCAAAAGAGACCAATAGAATAAGTCTTGGGGTCGGTTTGCTCGACTGGAGGTGGTGCTCCAGCATGACCGCAGTCAAATGACTGAAACAAGTATAAGAGTAAACATTTATTTAAATACTGTGTATATGAAATTATGTATTGTCATCATCATCATTTAACGTTAGACTCGTGTTTGCAAACAATGGTGGTTTCTCTGACTTGAAAATTCTTAAAAGTTTTGGTTGAAAATTTATTTTTACTGCTATTCGCTGGTGCCTCTGGGGAAAATAAGTTGACGAAAATACAGCTTGGGTCATAACGAATGTCCTAAAATTGGAGCAACATACATGCTAATTTGTAGACGTGCATAAATTACATTCACATACACACAAACACATCCCACCTTTTATATATATATATATATACACACACATATACATATGAACATATATATATATATATATATATATATACGTACACACCACACACACACACACACACACACATATATATATATATATATTTACAAACAATATACAATGCTTCAAATGAATTATAATACTCTCACGTATATATATATATATATATATTTATATATGGATGATTATTTATTTGCAGAAGAGGAAACAAGTAAGAAGAGCGTGAAAGGAAACTCTGTTGTGAGGAGTGCAGGTGTGGCGAAGTCACCAAAAGAGGCCCCTTCACAATTGCAGCAGCAACATGCAGGATCCACAACCAACACCTTGGACACACCTTCAATACCATTGCCATGTTTTAATGTCCCACCTCCAACTTTGTCCTTACCACCTCCACCACCACCACCATCATCATCAACACATCTTCCACCACCTCCATCACTATCACCAATGTTGTCAATACTTCCACCACCACCATTAACCAATGACAGTTTGATCAATTCCTACAACAACCCCCGTCCCTTGGCCCGTATGCCACTGTCTCTCCATTCTAAGACAGCTACGGCACCAGAGAAGCTGTGGCTGGAGCCTCCACCACAATATTGTAGCTCTGCTCAAAGTAACAGCCACAAGTCTTCCAGTGCTGCCAGTTTTGCCAGGGTTCCTTCAGCTCAAGCTATTTTCCCACCGAACTTCGATGCTAGAATCCATGTCAACACAGATTTGGTGAAATTACTTCCACGACAAGCCAAAGTGAAGTTAATGTCAGATATAAAGAAACCTCAGGCTGAAGTCAAACACCTGAAAAAATCAACAGGTAAGTGGTTCAAGAGAATAGCTTTCTTTCTTTAATTTGATTTTCAGTATTTTTACTATGAGCAAGGCAGTGAGCTGGGAGCATTGCTGGGCAAAATTCTTCGTGGCATTTTGTCCATCTTTATGTTCTGAGTTCAAATTCCGCCAAGGTTGACTTTGCCCTTCATCCTTTTTGGAGGTTGATAAAACAAGCACCAGTCGAGCACTGGGGTTGATGTTATTGACTTAGCCCTCCCCCTTCTCTGAAATTGCTGGCCTTGTGCCAAAATTTGAAACTAAGGTACTGAACTGGCAGAATCATTAGCACGCTGGGTGAAATGCTTAGTGGTATTCCGCCTGTCTTTGTGTTCTGAGTTCAAATTCCGCTGAGGTCATCCTTGCCTTTCATCCTTTTAGAGGTTGATAAAATTAGTACCAGTTGATCACCGCTGTCGATGTGACCCTTGGCTTATGTCTCCCCTAGATTTACTGGCTTTGTGCAAAAATTTGAAATCAATATTCTTACTGTGAAATGTGTAAGTTGGTACATTTGTTAGAGTTGTGACCATCCCATATTTTTCCTACAATGAAAGGAACCCAGAACCACATTATGAAATTGCTGGTGTGTAGAACTGTCTATATTTTGTTTGTGAAGGTCAATGTGTACAACAGCCTGCACCATGTTAAACCGAGATGATATCTTGTATGAATACCAGCCTATACTCTGTGGTATCCGAGATGAACAATAGCCTGTATTCTAATGGCTGGTATGATAAACAGTTTATACTTTGTGATAGCTGGTGCGAACAACATTCTGTATTGTGTGATGGCTAATATGATCAATAGTCTGTACCCTGTAATATCTGCTGTGAAGGCGGTTAGCTGGCAGAATTGTTAGCACGCTGGGCATAATGCTTAGTGGTATTTCATCTGCTGTTACATTCTGTGTTCAAAATTCTGCCGAGGTCGACTTTGCCTTTCAACCTTTCGGGGTCGATAAATTAAGTACCAGTTACGCACTGGGGTCGATGTAATCGACTGAAACCCTTTGTTTGTCCTTGTTTGTTCCCTCTATGTTTAATTCCCTGTGGGCAATAAAGAAATAAATGTCTGGTGTGAACATAGTTAACTCTTTAGTATTTAAACAGGTCATATTCAGCCCAAATATCCTACCTGTTTTTTTATTCTAATTAGCCAGATCTGGCCTCTCACACCATCCCTACAATATCCGTCTAAAAATAAACAGTAACTTCTTCAAAATCTCAAAGCTACAAGATGATGCTAGATTAATTTAAAACGTGAATTAATAAGCATTTCATTGGACAAAGTAATGTGAAGAGTAAAGGGTTAATTTCCACACGAACAGATATTCATTACTGACTGGTCGTAGATATCTTTCTGTTGTAAATCATGCCATGTGACTACATGAAACTAACTAATTTTTCATTTCCATTCAGCCCCAAGTAACTCCACATCCACCAGTAAAATTAGCAAGGACAAACCTGACCTCGTTATTCGAGAGTTCAAACCCTCAACATGTCCCAAGTTTGTCCCTCGGCAAGCTGTGTCTCGCAAGACAAACAAGAAGCTCGTAGAGAAGGACAACCTAAACAAGGCCATTCGGTCGAGTGCTTTAATACTGGGCGATATTCAGGGACCTGACAGGCCACCCCATTTGACGCCTGTTAACAAGGAAATTCAAAAGTCAATAGAAGATACGAGGAAGGAAATCAGAAAACGTGTTCTGCAGGTAAACCAACTTTTCCCATTATTTATCTTCCTTGTTTTATAAACTGTTCGGCATGCATCAGTGATTCACTTGGGAGAAGGCATGAATGTCTCTACATCACTAAATATTTAAGATTGTATATAGGCGCAGGAGTTGTTGTGTGGTAAGAAGCTTGCTTCCCAACCTCATGGCTCTGGGTTCAGTCCCACTGCGTGGTACCTTGGAAAAGTGTCTTTGGCTATAGCCTCAAGCCAGCCAAAGCCTTGAGTGGATTTGTTAGACGGAAACTGAAAGAAGCCTGTCTCATATGTATGTATGTATGTATGTTCCAAACTTTTGGCCAAGTAATAATAAATTGCAAATTAAATTAACTTTGGACATTTAATATAAAAATTCTAAGTTAATATAAAAATTAAATTAAATTAACTTTGGACATTTAATATAAAAATTCTAAGTTAATATAAAAATTAAATTAAATTAACTTTGGACATTTAATATAAAAATTCTAAGTTAATATAAAAATTCTAAATTCTAAGACCGATTATTATTATTATTACATTTGACGGATATTTAATCATCATCATTATCGTTTAACATCCGCTTTCCATGCTAGCATGGGTTGGATGGTTCAACTGGGGTCTGGGAAGCCAGGAGGCTGCACTAGGCTCCAGTCTGATCTGGCAGTTTCTACAGCTGGATGCCTTTCCTAACACCAACCACTCTGAGAGTGTAGTGGGTGCTTTTTACGTGCCACTGGCACAGGGGCCAGAGGGGGCTGGCATCGACCAGGATCAGATTGTGCTTTTTACTTGCCACCGGCATGGGAGCCAGTCAAGGCGGTGCTGGCATCAGCCACGTTCAGATGTTGCTTTTTACGTGCCACCGGCAATAATAATAATAATAATAATAATAACAACAACATTGAAAAATACCTTAAGAATGAGAATCCAGGTTCGAAATTTCCCCAAGACACCTGATGAAGGTTGGAGGGTGTATCAGCTGAAACGTGTTAACAACAAACAAGATGAGGACAAATATCCATTAAATGTAAATAATGCAAAAAGTGTACATAATTCCTCATCTCTTAAATATAGAACTGTATTTCAGACCTGCGTTCCAAACTTTTGGCCACAACTGTATGTATGTATGAGGTGGGTACTGTAAAGTTCCTGGCTTTAAGGGTATTGTGAAAGGCCTGGTTGGAGGCCCAACCCTCCGTGTTCTTTTACAGGGTTTAGAAAAACTGAAGGACTGCTGCTATAAGTATCTGAATTTGAGAGGGGAATCATCATCATCATCATCGTTTAACGTCCGTTTTCCACGCTAGCACGGGTTGGACGGTTTGACCGGGGTCTGGGAAGCCAGGGGCTGCACCAGGCTCAGTCTGATCTGGCAGTGTTTCTACAGCTGGATGCCCTTCCTAACGCCAACCACTCCGCAAGTGTAGTGGGTGCTTTTTACGTGCCACCTGCACAGGTGCCAGGGGTGTCCGGCATCAGCCACGATCGGTTGGAGCTTTTAAAGTGCCACTGGCACGGAAACCAGCCAAGGCGGCGCTGGCAACGGCCACGTTCGGATGGTGCTTTTTATGTGCCACCGGCACCGGAATATGTTGAATAAAATCATAATTAACTGAACCTCCTGTATTTTCTGTTACCCAAAGCCAGGAACTTTTCAGCACTCCCTCATACATATGTATGTATGCATGTACATATGTATGTATGCATGTATATATGTATGTGTGTGTATGTATGTATGTATGCATGCATGAATGAGTATGGCAAGTGTGTGTGTGTGACAGAATTTGTATTTCCTCTCATTTTTATGTACGTTTAATGGTTGTAAATAATGGCTTTGCTCAAGGTGTATCTTGACTCATCTTGTATGATCCTTGTAAACAAAAGACGCATTCAAATGGCATCATTTGTCTCCAGTCTGTACCTTGCTTACAACCATATTGTGGTTGGCATCAGGAAGGGCATTCAGCCATAGGAAGCTCTGTTGCCATGTACTTTCATTTGACCCACGGGCACAGAAAAATAGACATTAAAATGATGATGATAATGACGACAATGGTGATGATGATGACTATGATGATGAGGAGGATGAAGACTATGATGATGATTATGATCATGAAGATGATGATGATGACTATAATGATGATTATAACAATGATGATGGTGGTGATGATGATGAGGAGGAGGAAGACTGATGATGATTATGATCATGAAGATGATGATGATGATAATGATGATGACAATGGTGATGATGAGGAGGATGAAGACTGATGATGATGATGATGACTATAATGATGATTATAACAATGATGATGATAGATGAGAAAGAGAATCATTATGATAGTGATGATAATGATGGTAATGATGATGAGTTTTATGTTGTTTATCTTGGGGGGGTCATCTTGCCAGCAAGAAACGCACACACTGAGAGAGACGGAACGAATGCCACAAGGTATTCCATTTGACGCTCCACCGATTCTGTCGCTTCACTGCCTTACCACTAGTCATTAATTCCAAGGGTATCATTAAAAATGTTTTTACAATCCTACAATAACAAACACACACACACAAATATACACATATCTATATATATGTACAATAACTGTGTGTATGTAGAAGGGTGATGGAATGTTTATGGAACAGCAAAACCTCTTCATACCACAATGCAGAGGGAGGGAAAGGAAATTCCATCCACTTCACAGACTATTTCAGTTATTTGGCACCTCACACTACCACCACCACAACCACTACCACCAGTACTGCCATCACCACCACCACCACTGCCAACACTACCACAACCACCACCACCATCACTACAGCCAACTCCACCACCACCACTACCACCAGCAGCATTATCATTTCCTCCACCTACAACCACAACCAGTAATATCACTGCCACCACCACCCCTATTACTACAACCACAACTCCAACCAGAGGGAGCCTATATGGGGTCGTTCAGTCTGCTAGAAATAGCAGCTGAATTTCCCTCAAATCAAAACTTTTCAAGTTAAAAAGAAAGTGAGGGAGAGGAGGCAGTGGAAATGTCAGACAATGGAGCTATGGATTCCCTGCACACAGGAAACCAAGATAGGATGGCCATGGCTGGAAGGTCTTTCATTATAGTCTCAGTCAATGTTTTCACCTGGGACTATCCAACAACAACAACTACCACTAGAACTGTTCCTATACATACACTACCACTAATAATTTCATTGTCACCGCTGCTACTACTACCACCTATACCACTACTAGTACTATTACCACATCACCACCATTACTACTACTACTACCACCATCACTGCTACACCACTACTGCCACCACTGCCACCATCACTGCTACACCACCACACCACTACCACCATACCACCATCACCACCACTACTACTACAACAACAACAACCACTTCTACAACTACAACCACACCATCACCACCATACCACCACTACTACTACTACAACAACAACAACAACCACTTCTACTACCACCACCACTTACCACCACCCAAGAACTTAATACAAATATTAGAATTATGATTGATGCAGTTGCTAAGACAGCCAACACCACCACTACCCTACTACAGCCTTTACCATAACTGTTGCAACCACCACCATTACTGCTACTACTACCACCACCACCAGCACAACAACAACCACTCCATTTACCACAACTACCACTGCTTTTACTTTTACCACCACCACCAGCATCATCCCAAACAACTGACCCTCACTCTACAGACCAACACCACAATCACCCCTACCAAATCTTTGGACATAGGTTAAAGGGTAAAGAACCCCTTTGTTATGAATGCCTATGGGATTGCAAGGTACAAGTCCAGCTAAGGTTGTTTATAAACTGTTGTGCGTTGTACCTCATACAACATACCCACACTACTGCACTGTACCCAGAGTGTAATGTGTGCTTTTATGTTCCACTGGCACAGGTGCCATTTGTATGACACCGGTATCTGCCACAACTGCAATTTTGCTTGGCTTGAGAGTCTTCTTCTCAAGCACGACATAATGCCAAAGGTCTTGGTCATTGCCTCCGTGAGGCCCAACACTTGAAAGGAGCTTGGCCACTTTGCCTCCATGAGGCCCGTTCGAAAGAAACTCAGCCACCTTGCCTCTGTGAGGCCCCAAATTCGAAAGGTACTTGGCCACTTTGCCTCCACGAAGCCCGACATTTGAAAGGAACTCAGCTGCCTTGCCTCCATGAGGCCCAACGCTCGAAAGGAGCTCAGTCACTTTGCCTCCATCAGGCCCAATGTTTGAAAAGTACTCAGCCACTTTGCCTCCACCAGGCCCAATGTTTGAAAAGTACTCAGCCACTTTGCCTCTGTGAGGCCTGATGTTCAAAAGTTGGGTTTTTTTTTGTTACGTGCCACCAGCACGGATGCATTTGGCTTGACAGGTCCTCCTCAGCAGAACACATTGCCAAAGGTCTTGGTCACTAGTCATTGCCTCTGTGAGGTTCAAAGTTCGAAGGTCATGCTTTACTGCTTCATCCCATGTCTTCCTGGGTCTACCTCTACCACAGGTTCCCTCCTCTTTTAATAATCTGTCCAACATTATCTTTTGCAGTTCTCTGATTCAAAACTGACAGTGGTTGCTCCCAAATCTCCCAAAACCAGCTGAAGATGGAAACTACTTTGCTGCAAGTGAATTTCAGGTGAGTTTTTGCAAGATGTTGGTTTGTGGGACCAAGTTTTGTTATAACCAGAAAATAATGGAGTGAGTTCGAACTGTATGTCTTCTGTGCTGAGTTCTATGATTATTATTGGTCTACTTGATGGGGGTTGATTAAGGATTGTAAAAGCCAGACCTAATGCAGTGTTATAGGCAGAACAGGAACCACTGACCCCTTGGCTGGATGCCTTATGCCCTCTCCATTAGGCCTCAAAAAAACAAAACATGGTACTAGACTTCTGATGATTTATTTTCCAACATAGTCCCCCCTCGATGGCTGAACACTTTCTCCAGCAGTGCTAAAGTGCCATTATCCCAGCTTAGAAGAATTCTTTTGTTTGAGACTCCAAGAAACTTCCTACAGCGTCTATGATGTCATTGTCACTGGCAAAATGGTGACCAGCCAGGGCTCTTTTCATTTTGGGAGAAAGATGAAAGTCAGAGGGGGCTAAGTCTGGTGAATAAGGCGGATGGGGAACAAGTTCGTATCCACAATCACGAATTGTTGCCATGGCAACCACTGAGGTGTGGGCTGGGGCATTGTCATAATGAAAAAGGACTCCTCTGGTGAGCATTCCCGGGTTTGTTGCATTCGTTGAAGCAAGATTGGATGTCATGTTATGTTGGACATTTGTAGAATAACCAAGCCTACTAGTGTTAAGTGATTGACAAATTATCTTGTGGAAATATCATGTGTATGGGGTTTTTTTTATCCTTTCACTGCAAAATTAAATTTCATGGTTATTCCAGTAATGATCTTAAATATCTACCAAAAAAACAGAATTTGGTATTTTCTGCAAGTCATGCTGCCTCAATAAACTTGACAAATTTCAGTAGAAAATAGTTTCAAATGTGACATTCCGCAGCAAAAGATAGACTGACATATAAAACTACTTTCTACAGTTAAGGGTAATTAAATCTTGAGTGGGTACGTCCCTACCTTTTGTTGTAAAAAGGCTAAAACAGCTTGCCATCACTATCATCATCATCATCATCATCATTGTTGTTGAACAGGAATTGTGCCAAATTTCGGCATTGAAAGCTACACCAATGCCAGAACGGGATGATACTGCATAGTTCCAAAGATCCCAGCAACGCCATCGCGCTTCAGGACCAGTTACTGCAACAGGCTGGGTTTCAGGGGCCCACAGCTTTTTAATATTCTCCCAAAGAGCCTGAGGAACCTGCACAAAGTAGATGTAGGGGTTTTTAAATCAAAGCTGGACCTCTTCCAGTCGAGAGTCCCAGATGAATCTACCTCGTGGCAGGAGGTGCAAATGAAGGTAGCTACATCAAACTCCATTCTTCACCAAATGCCACATATTAGAGGAGGCTCTTAGTAATAACAGTGTAGCACAAAACGGCAGTGCAGCAGCATGGCCACAGCTCTGAGCTGAGACTAGAGAGAGAATAAAAAAAGATCCCTTTTCCCATGCTTGTATGGGTTGGACAGTCCATCAGGAATGACATCCCAGAGGACTGTGCCAAGCCTCAATGTCTGCTTTGGTATGATTTCTGTGGCTGGATGCCTCTCTGCCACTCCTAATGCCCACCACTTAAGGGAGTGTACTGGATACTGTTTTCGTGGCACTGACACTAGTGAGGTCATTGAGTAACTCACAAAACAAGACCCCACTTAATTGTGTTCGTGTAGTATTGAATGAGGTGAAAGTATGATAGAGGGGTAGGAACAAGTGCCTTGCTGCAAAGGAGAATACATGCAATCATAATTGTTTATTATTTGGATTCAGTTGTGTGTGTGTGTGTAAAGATGCTGTATGTCAGTAAGACAGGTACTTGTATAATTATGTTAGCTCTCCAAGGTGGGTGGCCTGACAGAATTGTAGCATGTTGGGCAGAATTCTGTTGAGGTTGACATTGCCTTTCTGCCTTTCAGAGGCAATAAAATAAGTACCAGTTAAGATCTGGGGGCCAATGTAATCAGTTTGTCCCCTTCCCATCAAATTTACTGGACTTATATTAAACATTAGAAAGAATAAATGTGAATTGAAAAATTTTTATTTCTAAATCTCTGAACGAGAAACAGTCAATAACAGTTCTCTAAAGTAAAGATTATTTGCCAACATAATGTGGCAGTCCTGATTAGGACGAATGTTACTGTTATTTAGCCCCAGGAAACATCGTCTCCAGCTGGCTATCGACGTCCTTATATTTTTGAACAGTAATATTCGTCCTAACCAGGGCTGCCACATTATGTTGACAATAAATATATTTGTTCTGATAATGAAGTTTTTTCATGTATCAATAATGGAGTTGTTTTATCTTTTTCAGCTAATTGTAACATGCGAGCAGTTTCCCAGCCAGAAACTTTCAACTGGACCCCAGAATAAACCTGAAGGTTTGTCTATGTGAAAGAAGAGAACCCTTTTGAAAGTGCAGCATCAGCTCCTACCAGATTACAGGAACCTTTGTAAAAGGTGCAAATTACAACATTTCTGTTGTTGGGGGATTTCTGCATCTTTTGTGAAGGGCATCATTGAAGAACATCCTTGTAGGGGTTCTGCATTTCTTTGAAGTGTACAGTATTCTTTGTGAGGGTCCTGCTCCTTATAGTGGGAGTGGTGGTGTGTAAATTGGTTGAGCATCAGATAAAATGCCTTGTGTTATTTGTTCCAGCTCTCTGTGCTCTGAGTTCAAATCCTGCCAAGGTACCTTTACCTTTGATCCACTTAGGGGTGGCAGTAGAGGGTATGGGGTGGGGGTCAATAAATAAAGAACCAGTCCTGCACTGGGGGTCAATTTTTCTTCTGGGTCTTTCTTTCTTTCTCTCTCTTTTTTCTTTTTTTTTTACCATTTCCTTCCTGGAATAACTTTGACCACTGCTGTATTTCTCATCAGAGCATCTCTGGCTCCATCAGGATTTGTGAACCCAAGATGAGGCAAGTCAAGCTCTTTGTGAGAAAAAATACAGAATTTTAGATTGTTTCCGTCTAAACCTGCTGTCTGGTTTAACACTACTGCCACCATCATCATCATCATCACCATTACCAGCATCACTACCACTATGATTATCACCTCTACCACCACCATCACGTTCTCCATCTTGTCCTTGGATACCTTCATTAGGGAGAACTCTGTCACAAGAATGCTGACAACACTCCCAAGTTTCCATCCCACCCATGCATTTCTTGCAGATGTTTAGGCTGCGAATTGGTACCGAGTAGATTCGTCTACTACTTTTAGTGCAGTCATAGCTATGTGGTGAAGTTTTCTGTGCAACACTGTGGTTCTGGGTTCACTCCCAATATGTAGAACTTCCAGCAATTTGCTCGACTAAAGGCAGTGCTCCAGTATGGCCACACTGAAATGACTGAAACAAGTAAAAGAGAGGAAAAGGGTAAATAGTGACAAAAGTACGTTAACTATATAAATATCTTTTAGAGTTACTTCCCTTGCATCATATAATAAGGCCGTGACACTTTAAAACTTAAGTAATAGACGTGTTCATTATTTGCTTGTGTTTTAACAAATGAGCATTGACTAGCTTATAATTTACGTTTAATTACACCCCACAACTATATAAAGTAATGACATTATCTAGTTCTACCCTTTGAACTGAATCAGTTTTTTTTTGTTTTAGATAGTATATATGCGTGTGTGGGTATACAAACGTATATATATATGTATGTATATATTTATATATGTATATAAAATTAAATACAAAATGGGACAAGAACGCAAAACATCCGGACAACTAGGTGATACAGAAACCAAAAAAACAAGGAAGGGTCGTTTGAAGCCTTTTATCTTCAGTCAAGAACCAGATCATCCTCGCAATTTCAGCTGTTTAATCTTGAGATTACTCCAATCTGGCCAACCCAAAGGAAAACCTAAGCTAAGAGCATTAGATTCCTTGGAAAAAAGCATCGAATGTATATGAAACAAGGACGGAAAAACAGACGATTTTACACGAATATAAATACAAAAATATATATATAAAGTTAATCCAAACATGAAAACACACAACGCGAGGACGTGGAACAAATATAGTGTTATTGGACGCTCAGGAAAGGAAAGAAAGAAGGACATATATGTATGTCTCTTTCTTTCCTTTTATTATTAAAATAAAATAAAATTATTCAATTAAATAATTATTAATTATTTATTAAATTAATTAAATACATTCAGTTAAATAAATACATAAATAAATCAAAATAGATTCCCATATGTACTCATTATCATAAGTGCATGGAGATATGTCATAACAGAATTGTGTGAAAGCCTAGAAATGCTGGGACATTCCCAGAAAGAAGAGGCAAACTAACTCGCATCTTCTAAATCCAGCTGAACAATGGTACAATGACAAATCGCCTTCAATGGACATATATACGCAGCCATAAGGCGGCGAGCTTGTAGAGTCGTTAGCACGCCAGGCGAAATGCATAGCCGTATTTCGTCTGCCGTTACGTTCTGAGTTCAAATTCTGCCAAGGTCGACTTTGCCTTTCATCCTTTCAGGGTCAATAAATTAAGTACCAGTTACGCACTGGGGTCGATGTAATTGACTTAATCCGTTTGTCTGTCCTTGTTTGTCTCCTCTCTGTGTTTAGCCCCTCATGGGTAGTAAAGAAAAATATACACAGCCACCTTACATGTGCAGTTACTATGCACACATATATGCATGTGGTATGGACATGCAAAAAATAATCACTCATATTCTGTTACTAAAGAAACACGAATACCCATTAAATGAATGCAAATATCTTTGTATATATATGTCAAAATATATAAGTGTAAACATCTGCATATAAGCACACATTAACTCGCTTACCCACTCCCAGATCTCAGGAACTCTTTCACTTGAACAGTGAAGCATTGTCACTTTGTTATTGTGACTTGCTTCAAATCTGTGAGGAACATGCATACATACATACATAATACGTGGATGCGTGTGTGTGTGTGTGTAAATGTATCATCATCATCATCATCATCATCGTTTAACGTCCGTTCTCCATGCTAGCACCAGGCTCCAGTCTTATCTGGCAATGTTTCTACAGCTGGATGCCCTTCCTAACGCCAACCACTCCGTGAGTGTAGTGGGTGCTTTTTGCGTGCAACTGGCACAGGTGCCAGGGGAGGCTGGCAACGGCCACGATCGACTGGTGCTTTTTATGTGCCACTGGCACGGAAGCCAGTCAAGGTGGCGCTGGCATCGACCAAGTACAGATGGTGCTTTTTACATGCCACCAGCACAGGTGTCAGCAGAGGCTGGCAACAGTCACGATCGGTTGGTGGTTTTTACGAACCATGTATGTATGTATATATATATATATATGTGTGTGTGTGTGGAGAGAGAGAGAGAAAATTAAATAGGTATATACAATTGACAATCCAATAATTTATTTATATTATAACTAGCAGTATCGCCCGGCGTTGCTCGGGTTTGTAAGGGAAATAACTATAAAGCATTTTTAGAGTTATAGCAAAAAAATGCAATAAAAATGGAAAAAATATGATGGTAAATTTTTTTTTAAATCGTTGACTCATCGTAGACATTCTTAGAGAGTTACTTCCCTTATATTTAAAAAATATGCATTAAAATGGAAAAAAATTATGGTAAATTATTTTTAAAATCGTAGACTCATCGTAGACGCGCGCTAATACCCAGAAGGGCTCAATATGTATCACAACTATAAGATACCCGGTTTTGGTTAAACTGCACCGCAAAATGTGGGAGTAGTTAGGAATCTAAATCGGAGTAGACAGACACACAACCTTACTTTTATATATAAAGATATAACATAATATAGTATGAATATAATGTAACATAATCTCTATATATATAAAACTGAGAATGTGTGTCTGTCTGTCTGTCTGTGTGTTTCCCTAAAACTTGAGAACTACACAACCAATATCATTCAAATTTTACACATGCCCTACTTAGGGTCCATGTAGTTTCATGGGCAAAAAAAATGTTCAACTTCTTGCCTAGGGCAAGCCAATAGCAATATCATATCTTCTCCACTATTTCAGTATTACGTGTTAAAAGTGAAACAAAAATATTTCTCTATTTTTCTTTCATTTTAACAATAAAAATTAGAGATAATAATAACAATTGAATTATATGTAGTAAGTAATAATCAAAATCAAACTAAAGTATAAGATAATCGTAACATAACAAAAGTAAAAATAGCAATTGGTATAAAATTGCATCAATGACTTCAACTTGAATAAGTGGTTTCACATGAATGGGAATAAATTAAAAATAAAATTTAAGTGCAGAAATGGAATAGTCCAGATGGAGTTGTGCACATACCATTTACCATGGCTTTTTCATTAGATTATCTGCTAATTAGCTAGCATTAAGTATCTATATGAAGTTTGGCTGTATGTAATGTCTGTTTTCTCGAACAGCCGCTTCTACTGAGTACTGCTGTTGGTTTATTTCTTATACATAAAGGACTATAGCTTCAACTGCGTACTGCTTTTTGATTCACCGTAAGGTTTGTTGTTATTATTATTACTGTTTAACTATTGTTATCACGTTTGTTGGTTCCTCGTAAGGGAAACGTTGTTGTGTTGCATTTGTTAAATAATTGTAAACTGTAACCCTCCCCCCTTTGGGAGAAGGAGCTTTGGTTATTGTTTAAAAAATGAATTGTGTCCCTGTTTGGGGAAATTGACAATATTTTCACCGTTTATATGCAAGAATTTTTGTTAGAATGCCTTCGATAGAAGAAAGTCCAAAAATGAATTTCGCTGCAGCCGTCGGCGGGTGCGAACTCATTAAAATTAAAATGGAAGAAATACAAACCTATTTCGGATTGATCACCGACAAAGACGGTGAATCTGGGATAACACCACCAAACGAAATAAAAAATTAAATTAAAGAAAAGACTATTGTCTATAAAGTATACAATGTAGAGAAAAAAAAAAAGATTTGAATACCTGGAGGAAAGCACCATTGAAAAGTGTCTTGGTGCGACTATGAAAGATATCTAACCAGAGGCGGTAAATTCACCACAATAGAAGCAAGGTTCGAGTCAACAAATATCTCTATTATATGTAATTTTCTAGATGGTGTAATTTAATTGTTTATTTTGAATTGATAAAAGGTGTTTTTTTCTAATTTTTATATATATATATATATATATTATATTGTGTGAAATTTGATATAGTATTTCTAAATTGAATTTTTCCCTGTAAGTTAGGATTAATATTCCCTCAAATAATAATTATTATATATATATATATATATATATATATATATATATATATATACATGTGTGTATGTATGTATATATTTATTTGTATACGTGTTTGTTCGTTTTACTGCTTCAGCTGACATGGACATCTCATAAAGTCCACAATTGTTTTACATACAGCCACCTCACAATTATTAATTCACACACATGTTCATGTATATACACGCATACACAAACTTATATGCCCAAGCACACACATATACTTATACATACATACATATATACATACATACATACATACATGCATGCATACATACGCACATACATACATACATACATACATATATATACATGCATACATACATACATACATACATACATACATACATACATATACATGCATACATACATACATGCATACATACATACATACATACATACATACATACATACACACACACACACACACACACACACACATACATACATACATACATACATACATACATATATATACATGCATACATACATACATGCATACATACATACACACATACACACATGCATATATACATGTATCTGTATATGCGTTAGAGACAGTTTATTTGATTTTGTTATGGTTGTTTTCGATTTTTTTTCCATATTTTCTTTTCTTTTTTTTCTTTATCTTTTTTTGTTTCCCCAGACCTTGTCACAACGTCCGTCCATCACGTGTGAATAATACACAAACTATTGAACAGGCATGACATTCGAAGGTCATCTCTGAATATTCCCATAACCAAAGCAAATAACCTGTTCTTGTTTGACATTCCACGAGCCACTGTGACCACCACTGTCAACACTTGAATCAACGATGGAGCGTTTTGGGGTAGTCGCTCGATCTGCTAGAAACAGCAAGATCTTCTTCAATTCACATCCTACCGTGGTTAAAGAAGGACAGAGTTGGAATGTATTTTATCATAAGGTCGATATTTGACATTTTAGCGGGAACTTTTTTTTAAAACTTGTAACTATTTTCTTAAGCCCTTGAAAGTAAAAAAAAGGTTATTGATTTTTATGTACGGAACGTCTGAGGTTCAGAATCTGTAAGAACCATAACAGCAACAGCAACAACAAAAATTATAAGATTTCATTTATAGACTAAAAGGACCCAAAACATTGGAAATAATATAAAAGGGACAAAGTGCAACATACAAAAGTGGGATTTAAATCAAGATATATATATATATTTTTTTACTTGTTACAGTCATTTGACTGCGGCCATGCTGGAGCACCACCTTTAGTCGAGCAACTCGACCCCGGGACTTATTCTTTGTAAGCCCAGTACTTATTCTATCGGTCTCTTTTGGCCGAACCGCTAAGTGACGGGGACATAAACACACCAGCATCGGTTGTCAAGCAATGCTAGGGAGACAAACATATACACACACATACATATATATATATACATATATACGACAGGCTTCTTTCAGTTTCCGTCTACCAAATCTACTCACAAGGCATTGGTCGGTCCAGGGCTATAGCAGAAGACACTTGCCCAAGATGCCACGCAGTGGGACTGAACCCGGAACCACGTGGTTGGTAAGCAAGCTACTTACCACACAGCCACTCCTGCGACTATGTCGATTTTAAAAAAACAAATCGACCCCAATAGTTTGGATCTTTTCACTTTGACCGGCAGATTTTTAAAATAATTTCTTTGTAACTAAACACTTTTAAACTTCGTATACTGGTAGAATGTGTTACATAAAACATCTTTTTCTCTTGGCTTTCTTGAGAAAATTCTATAGTTTGTAAGCTATTTGTTGTTTAATTTATTGCATTTCGGCAATTTCAGCCAATCAATGACGTCTATTGAGGTGAATACAATTTCTGCCATAACATGTACTATGCCAACTTGCTGAGGAAGTTACAGAAAGCTATCAAGAAAACTCACGAAAAGGGTCTTGTTTCATCAACTTTTCAGCGACACCAGATGCATTAAAAAGAATTTCTAAGACTCTTGGCTGGAGAGGAAGCTGGTGGCTAGAGGGCGTCTGAAGACATCATGAAGCTGACAGAAACAATGCCGGCAAATGTGTGTGGGGGTGAATACGTGTGTGTTAATCGCCAACACGTTTTTTTTTTTACTCATAAAATGCTTCTTCGTTTTGCATAATTTTCAGTTGGGTGTAACACCCTTTTCTTGCAAGTACGAAACCTTATCCTCCTCTGGTGTATTATTTAAGGCCTATTTGGCTGCTATTTTTAGCACATATGACAACCTGCTCAATGACTCGAATATATTTGTTAACACGTGCTTTCTCGCAGACAAAAGCGTTCTCATGTTTGCCTTGTTACTATGGAAACAGGCATGAATGTGCTTGTGGCTTACGATCGACTAAGATTATCCAAGCTTTTCAAGCTTTACTAGCTAATAACTCTATTGGTTTATGGCAAAAATGAATTTTTCGGCATTGATTAGTATATAAAAGTATGTCATTACACTGAATATGTAATCAATTCGAACAGAAATTGAAGAGATTGAAAATTGGATCAGCCAAACAGAAAATGTCCGAAAAATAAACAAAGGTGGTGCCCCAGCATGGCCGCATCCTTTGGGCTGAAACATTTTTAAGGATTTAAAGATTTAAAGGTGGTTAGAGTTAGAATGCCTTCGTCTACAGATATTTCTTGATCAAGTCTGATTGATGTGACGTTTTAATGAGAACAATACACATTTTAACAAATTGATTTCTGATAAGTTCACGGTCACATTGTAGGTACAACTATAATCAATTACATCTGTGCCAATACTTAAAATCATTTCAAAGATTGTAAGTAGATTTCTATCGAACGACAACATTTATCTAAATCATCATCATCATCATTTAACGTCCGTTTTCCACGCTAGCAATGGTTGACGGTTCGACCAGGGGCTGCACCAGGCTCCAGGCTGATTTGGCAGTGTTTCTACAGCTGGATGCCCTTCATAACGCCAACCACTCTGTGAGTGTAATGGGTGTTTTTTACAAGCCACCAGCACAGGGGCCAGAGCAGGATGGCAAATGGCCATGACCGGTTGGTGCTTTTACGTGTCACCAACTTGGACGCCAGTCAGGCGGCAATCACACCAATGGATACTCTTCTTTTCCTTTCTTTTTAATAGTATTTTTCTCTTTACTGTCAGTCGGTTCACATAAAGTGTCACCGTTCTTTTTTCCTTGTCTATTTTGTCTTTCTTTTTTGATGACGTGGTAAGATTTTAACTCCGAATGCACAGAGCCGAAGAGATACCACAGAGTACTCCAACCGATGCTCTAAAAATTTTATCAATCTGCATCTTTGGACTGGTACTTTTTTTTGTCGACTCCGATAGGATGAAGGGCACAGTTTACCTTGGAATTTGAACTCAGACCATGGACAGTCAGGATAAATACCACAAGGTCCTTAACTGACACACTAGCGATTCTTCCAAATCAACGCCTTAGCAGTGGTAGCTGCTTGGTTTTCTTCTAACCTAAAGTATGTGTCAGTTGGTGCTTACTCTTCATGACTTCGAATTACAATATAATGGATTGAGTTGAGATGCAGCTGTTTGAATGCTGGCAACTTGATACGGCTAATTAGATATTGAACCTATTTTGAGCGACAGTGCTTTAATAATAATAATGAAATTATTGAATACAGTGCTCAGGTGCACCACAACTTGTCAAAAAGTGCGTATAAAGCATATGCAGTAATGTACAAATGTCTGGAAAGCGAACAGTGTATGAGTCAGATACATGCTTACGTGTGTATGGAAGGGAGAAAATCAGGTGTAGTGTTGGCAAATCTTAGGAAGCATGGAAGTTTTGAAGGATGCAGTGCTCCGACAACTAACAACTGATGCCGGCAGTCTTTGTGGCACAAGAGTCAAATGCACACACATACACATACACTCATACCACGCGCGTGTGCCTGCATACACGGAAATGTACAAATAAAAAGTGTGTGTGTGTGAGAGAGAGAGAGAGAGTGACAGACAGACAGATTACAATTTATTAATTAACATAACATTTTCCCTCTCTTTATACACATAAAGAGAAATATGCTTACAACCATAAACAGAGAATGCGGGGAAAACAAGAGAAAAATTAAAAGAGATGATGTCAAATAAGTCAGCGTCGAATCAGCGATGCCAAAGCGACTGAGCCAAAATATCTCATACTCACAACAGAATGAGATTTATTATCTTAATGCCTTTGTCCAAAACATTAACGAGTTATGTGCTAAGAGTACCATACGAGTGAGATCGTTGTCAGAGCAACAAGGTGGCCTTCATGCTGATGGCACGTTAAACACACCATTCGAGCGTGATCGTTACCGCGTCACCTTACTAGCACTTGTGCTGGTGGCACGGGAAACATTCGAGCGAGGTCGTCGCCAGTGCTGCTGGACTGGCTCCTGTGGACGTGGCACATAAAAAGCACCATTTGGGCGTGGCCGTTGCCAATACCACCAAACTGGCCCTCATGCCGGTGGCACGTAAAAGCACCCACTACACTCTCGGAGTGGTTGGCGTTAGGAAGGGCATCCAGTTGTGGAAACTGCCAGATCAGATTGGAGTCTGGTTCGCCAGACCTCAGTCAAATCGTCCAACCCATGCTAGCATGGAAAGCGGATGTTAAATGATGATGATGATGTGATATCAAATAACCAAAATCAGCAATAGAAGCTTGATGGCAGAGTCAGCTTAACCTTCATTCATGTTTTTCTCGACTATTAGCATCACTTTTTATCTTTCCATGCTTTTAAAGTTTGTATTAGTTTATTCTTCGATGGCAGAATCATTTAAAACATCGAACAAAATGTGTTACGGTATTCAGTTAGGCCCATTACATTCTGAGTTCAACTGCTATCAAAGTTACTTCAGTTTGCATCTAGAATACTTACATGGATATAAATCAACCTGAGACGACTATTTGAACTTCAAATAGTTATTTCTAAACAAAGAGTATTATCGAACGTCCTTATCTAGTAGGACGAGCTGGCAGACACGTTAGCGCGCCGGGCGAAATGCTTAGCGGTATTTCGTCTGTCGTTGCGTTCTGAGTTCAAATTCCGCCGAGGTCAACTTTGCCTTTCATCCTTTCGGGGTCGATAAATAAAGTACCAGTTTCGCACTAGGGGCGATATGATCGACTTAATCCCTTCGTCTATCTTTGTTTGTCCCCTCTATGTTTAGCCCCTTGTGGGCAGTAAAGAAATATATTCCACAAATTAACCTCGACCAACACACTCATCTAAAAGGGAAATCAAGAAAACTATAACAATAAAAAACATTCCCTAGCTTCACAGAAACATTCTGGGTAACACGTTCAATGTGGATCTTATTTCAGATTCAAGCTGATTCTAGTGATTGAAATAACGGGTTAAACACGTCAGTAATTTAAGTGTAGAAGATTTGTGGCAGCCCATTTGACCAGTTTGTTAACTCCGACTTTGAATGAAATATCATTTACGTCAGAACAACGGAAGTATACTGATGGAATGCACTGGTTTAAGTTGAGTTTACGTGATACGTGCCTCGTACGGGATCATCATGAGAGATGTTGACAGTAAGTTTGATCTGGAAGAAGGTCACAATTGTTAAACCTGTTGGCCACTCGAAAATTTGGAGACATTTATTTATTTTCTGCCATTACGTACCACATGAACTTAGTTTAGTTGCTAAGGCACACAAATATATACAGCATCGAATGTGTACACTGTTATGCTTTCTTCTTTAACCATCTGTTAGATGTGTGCATTAATATTCTTCTTCGTTGAAGCCTTTTATTCTCAAGTGAATTACACAGCTTTTATTGGATTTATTCTAACTCTACTGAAAACAAAGTGTAAAACTATACTAGAACAGAGTGGTCGACATTCGGGATCGAGGTATTATTTATTGATTATCAATATTCTTTTGGCAAAATGAAATGGAGTGAACACTTGTAACTGATTGATTAAATTGAACACCAAGATTTTTTTTTCTTTTTGTAAATCATAATTTTTGCGATCTTTCGTTTTATGTACATATAATGGTGGAAAACAAAATGAAAGGTAAACAATTATCAAGATTATTTTACGACAAGACACAGTCTTCGTTTCATAGAACTCAACGATGCAACATCAAATGCAAATGCAATAGAAGTGGTAAGGAGTTTATCAAAAGTAAATACCGTACCATACATGGAACTTCTAATAATCTCTTCTGAACATAGAACTTACTTGGCATCATTTTCATAAATATAAGGCATGGGTGATCTGTCAGCAAAATGAAGATTATGGTTTACCGTGAAAGGCAAGTGAACGACTCATATGATAGAAGTGATTAAGATAACGTAACTTGGGGCTAATATCTCTGTCCTTATCCGGTTCCATAGTTCTATTCTATGACCACACTCCGTTAGCACTGAATTTTGAAGTGCATGTTTTTAGAATCGATAAAATATGTTCCAGACCAATTTCAGTTACTGGACAAAAAGAAGCAAGTGTCATATCAAAAGAAATCTATATTATGCTTCATGTGTAGTGTGTGATGTTCATCTAAGGCAGTGGTTTTCAACCAGAGTTCCGCCAGTACAGTCCAGGGGTTCCGCAAGAGGTCACAAAACTGCTAAATTCGGCAGTAATTTTTAATTCTCCCGTGCAGATATGTGTGCATAAGACTATTAAATTATTGCTCAGGGGTTCCTCGAGCCAGTGGAATGTTTCCTTGGGGTTCCGCTCCGGCAAAAAGTTTGAAAAGCACTGATCTAAGGACAACAGTATGACATCTATAAATACCACTGCACCTTTCTTTTTTTTTTCCTCCTCCTCCTCCTTTTCAATTTATTACTCAGACGGTAACATTCTCGATGAGGACGTGCCTGTTTGCACGCAGCTGGTTCTATTAAATGTCAACATATGAAACAATACATAAGGCGGCGAGCTGGCAGAATCGTTAGCACGCCGGGCGAAATGCTTAGCGGTATTTCGCCTGCCGTTACGTTCTGAGTTCAAATTCCGCCGAGGTCGACTTTGCCTTTCATCCTTTCGGGGTCGATAAATTAAGTACCAGTTACGCACTGGGGTCGATGTAATCGACTTAATCCGTTTGTCTCCTCTGTGTTTAGCCCCTTGTGGGTAGTAAAGAAATATATAAAACAATACATATATTTCTTTGGTCTATGATCAGAATGAAAGTTCAATTAGTCGGTATCCGTCGGTCTCGAGAGGCCATGGATCTGCGTCCGAAGAAATCTTGTCAGCTGCTGATAGTAGTGCAGCGTAAGTTGTGGCTGTACAGGTTCACACAGGAGTGGCAATCACACATATAGCGACTGCATTTGATGGAGCTCTCTGCTGGTGCTACTGATTTTTCCTTCCGTCGAATGTGCTTTTCTTTGATGGCGATTTCCTCTTTTTCTTCCGCTCTCTTCATTCCCTTTCGCAGTTATTTGTCTCCAGCGTGGGCGTATCATTTGCAACCTCTTCCCAACTCAGGACGTCCAGATCAAGCGACTTCATATTTCTCTTACAGACATCTTTCAAAAGAAAATGAGATCGTCCTCCTGCTCTTGTACCGATAACTAATTCACCATACAGGGTTTTTTTATGGGATCCTTCCGTCTAGCATGTACATGATCGAGCCAGCGCAAACAACACTGCTGGAGCCAGATGGATGTCTTGCCTCGGTTGAGGACTTTGGCGTGGGTGATGTGGTCGGTCCACTTGATGTCCAAGATGTGTCTCAAGTTACGAAGATGAAAGACGTTGAGGCACCGCTCCTGTCTAGAGTAAAGTTTCCACGTCTCACTGCCATAAAGTAGCGTACTAAGGACGCATACCTTATATACAGCAAATTTGGTGTTTGCAGCCAGTTTTTTTCCCCTCCAGACTCTCTTTGTGAGCCTGGCAAATGTGGAGGATGCTTGTCCAATTCGCCTGTAGATCTCAGGGTCCAGGAAGAAGTCATCAGCGATGGTAAAGCCGAGGCAGGTGAATTGATGGACTACCTCCAGCTTGTAGTTGTTGATGGTGATGATGTTGATGTTGAGCGAAGCGGTCTTCAGTAGTGAGAGAAGTCCGAAACGTGGTGCTTTGCTATTCGTAAGACCTGCAGAAGAGAAAGCAGGTCAACCCCCCGACACCGAGAGCATCGACGGATGGATGAATGCGCAACCAGGCTCAGCGGTTGCGAAGGAAGTCGGGGATAAGAAACAGGAAGAAAGAGTGAGAGAAAGTTGGAGCGAAAGAGTACAACAGGGGTCGCCACCACACCCTGCCGGAGCCTCATGGAGTTTTAGGTGTTTTCGCTCAATAAACACACACAACGCCCGGTCTGGGAATCGAAACCGCGAGTCCGCTGCCCTAACCATAGGGCCATTGCGCCTCCAGCTGTTGATGGTGATGGTGGAGGTGTGCTTGACATTTTGGCCCATTACCTAGGTCTTCTTCAGACTGATAGTCGGGCTGAATTCCTGACAGGCCTTTGAGAGTTTTTCCACGAGGTCCTACATTTGCTCTTCAGAGGACGCTGTCAGTGCTGCATTGTCTGCAAACAGCATTTCTCTGAGGAGTTCCTGGCGCATTTTGGATTTTGCCTCAGCCTCGAAAAACTAAACAGTTTGCCACTTGATCTGGTGTGGCGGTAAACACCATCACTTGATGAGCCAAATTCATGTTTCAGCATGACTGAAAAGAAGATGCCAAATAGAGTGGGGGCAATTACACAGCCATGTTACACACCGCTGAGTAAGTTGAAAGCATCCGAAAAAGAACCATCAAATTGAACGACGCCTTTCATACCCATGTCAGATGATTGAACAATCCTGAGAAGTCTTGGAGGACAGCCAATCTTGGTAAGGATTTTGAACAGGCCGTCTTTACTGACTAGGTAAAAAGCCTTAGTGAGGTTGATGAAGGTGATAAAGAGTGGTTGTCTGCTCTCAGTACTTTTCCTGTTGCTGTCGGAGAGAGATCATGTCGATGGAGGGATGTTTTTCTCTGAAACCACGCTGAGATTCGGAGTAGAATCGCAGCACTTTCATTCTCTCCCAGTAGCTCCACTGTGTCATTGATGCAATCTTCCTCATGTAGTATCGCTGAACCGCCTCAAGTTCTACTGTTAATCCTACAGTGTAAGGTGACCACAGTTGAGAGCAGCAGTCCAGACGGCTGAGGACAAATGTCCTTCATAGGACCAGCATAATTTCCTGGTTCCTTGTTCTGAAGGTTCTCAGAATCCATCCGGCCATTCACCTGCACACTACCATTATCTTGGTGACATGCATGTGAAACGAGGCATCGTTGCTCATATCAATTCCAAGATCACGTACCGTATGTGATTTCCACTCCTTTTGGTCCAAAGTATTGTTGTTGTGTCTTCTGAGCACCAATTAGCTGGAAGCGGAGAGCTTGGAATTTGCCTGCATTAAATTGCATGCTGTTGTCCTCAGCCCATTTATATATTTAATTAATTTTCTTATGTTGTCTACTATACTGAATATACTCAAACATTCACTTATCCATGAGTGTGGGATCATGTCATAGGCTTTCCATGGTCTTGTTAGATTTTTCTTTCTAGCTTTTACTTCGTTTAGAACTGCTTTGTCTTAAAAAAAAGCAGCACTCCGTTGTTTACGCCGACGAGGGTCCCAGCTGAGACGATCAACAGAGCAGCTTGCTCGTGAAATTAACGTGCAAGTGGCTGAGCACTCCACAGACACGTGTACCTTTAACGTAGTTCTCGGAGAGATTCAGCGTGACATAAAGTGTGACAAGGCCGGTCCTTTGAAATACAGGTACTTCTCATTTTTGCCAGCTGAGTGGACTGGAGCAACGTGAATTGAACTCACGGGAGCGGACAGCAGAGAAAAACATATTACGTACACATACTAAGTCGAAACATTCAACAACAAACACTAAAATACATGGGAATACTCGTACAAGTATAAGTACACATACTTATACAGTCGTATATATACTCACTCGTGCATATACACACTCTGCAAACCGTCACACACAAGCACAAGCCAATAATAACTCAGGACCCGGACATTGTAACAAGCACGCACACATCGATTGTTAATGAGAATTCCTGAGAAAGTAATGAGAAATTTTGCTGGGTTTTTATTTCATACGTTTTGTTGTCTTATATTGATTAAAACAACAGTGGGTACCACTTCCGCTTCATCTAAATTTAGAAAGAGAACACAGATCGAACAATTTAGCCGCAAATTTTGTCTGCCTACGTCTATTTTGATAATGATTCACATATCCGAGTAAGAAGTTGCATTTTTAAGACATTTTAATCCAAAGATAAACAAAATGTCACATTGACTTCCACAAACAGAACATTTGAGTCGAACATTTTTAGAAGACCCAGAATGAAATAATCCAATGCGACTAAAATAATAAGAAACTATTTATTTGAAACCTATTTTTAATGAAATAACTTTAGGTCATTTAAAAAAAAAAAACGATTTGTTTGTACGAAGTAAACTTTTTATTTAAGTGTGGGATGCTAATTGAGAAAAAGAACTGATATGAAGTCTTTATGTGGTTAAGTTGTCATAATAAAAGTAAAAAGAGAGAGTTGGTATCCCATGCATGCTGTTGTGGTAATATGAGTATTGTCGCTTTATAACCGTTAGTCAACTTTGATCAAAGGCATACTGGTAACGGTAACCATCCTATTTTAGATGATAGCTACAATGCACATAGAACTAATTTAGTATAACCCCCTTTCTTTTTTCTATAGCATCAGGATGTAATTTGAGGAAAATTGGGTTATTATTTCCACCAGATGGATCGATCACGTTGAGCTCTCTTGTTGGGTCATTATAGGACAGTGAAGAAAAGTCGTCGATGGTCTATGTCCGATAGGGAACGAAGAGCTCAAGTAAGTAAGGTGTGTTTGAAGAAAAAGTTTGGTCGCTACTTCCAAGTCGTACAACCACCGTTTTTTTTTTTTCGTTAACTCGCAGAGAAGATGTAATCAACGATGGGTTTGTGAAATAGAGTCGGTTAATTAATGTAACAGACAAACTCTACACGAACTAGCAAATGCACCTCAGTGTATGCGCTTTACATAGAAAAAAAAACAACCAAAACTTCTCTAAATCACTCTGGATTGGGTTTACATCTCAATCAGGTCTGATCTAGGTATAAACAATAACAACAGATGAAAATGTATGCAATATTTACTAGCAGGACTCGTGGAAATTTCACGGTTATGTTGTAAGATCATAAAAACTTTTAAGAGAACCAACAAATACATAATCTATATTGAAATTGTATTTTTTTTTTTCTGATGTGTTTCATTCTTGAGATGTTGTAAAATCTGTAAGGGTTGTACTGACTGTTGTCATAGAAGGAAATCTTTGAAAACTGTATCGTTCTTTATACCCTTGGCATCTCTTTTACTTTGAAAGCTGCCGTATCTTATTCTTAAATTTACGCGAAGAAGTAAACAAGCAATGGAATGAAAACAATGACATAACCAATTTATAATAGTATTTCGCTGCAGTATGACTGTACTGGAAATGTTTTAGCAAATTTCATACCAGAAGAAAGTGCATATGGCTGGACTTGAACTTACGGTTTCAGTGAACGAATACAGTACTTGCCCAACTGAGATACAAATAGAAAACAAAACAAAACAGGAGAGTTTATTCATAAGACATTTAGTTACATCATTTTATGTACAGTTCATAAGCAACGAAAGATATTAATTTTATAAAGAAAATTGTATAAGCCGA
Source organism: Octopus sinensis (assembly GCF_006345805.1). Taxonomy (NCBI): domain Eukaryota; kingdom Metazoa; phylum Mollusca; class Cephalopoda; order Octopoda; family Octopodidae; genus Octopus; species Octopus sinensis. The sequence continues at coordinate 54,926,777 of NC_043011.1, forward strand.
TTGCATTATGAAATCTTCAGAGGTTGCGTAACTTTCACGTTTAATATTCATGATGGACTGCCGACAGTTTTATAGCATGACTACCACAACAAGTGCGGTTTCTATAGTAGGTTATCTCTTCGATTTCGTTCCATAAATTATCAGTCTAACAAAAAACTTTGAATACTTTGCGTACTCGCAAAGCATTTGATGAAATATGTACCAGTTAAATAATAGGATTGATCTAATCCATTAAGCATGTTCCAAAATTTTGTAATCTTTTATTTAAAAAAAAATCCATTGCAGTGGTAGTTTGGAGGTGAATTGAAAGTTGTGTGGCGACGGGAACAGGCAAAGGTATTGTTGCAAGTTCCTAGCCAAAGTCTCACACATAGTAGGCGCAGAGGGTGATGGCCGTCTCTTTGTAGAACCCGAAGGCACCTGCAAGATTCGTGTTTTCCTTTGTGTAGCAAGCAGTCTTATCTAGGTGTAACACTGCTTCTCCGATATGAGGGGCGGGATGAGAAAAGGAACCCTAGAGAAAGTGTTACCTGCAATAAGCTTGGCATTAACTATAGATGTCTAGCCATCCAGTTTATTTCAGTCGAGATAAAGGTAAGAAAAAAAAGAAACATGTTAATCTTTGCTTGTTGTAGAACGAAAAACAGCATTACTTGCAAAGGTAACAGGCTCATATAATATATAAATGCTCTAAGTGAAACTAGGCTTACGGATATTGGTGGGCTAGAAGTTGGAAGTGGCTATTCATGTTTTAGAGCAGAAAGCCAACAGATGAACCAAGAATTCATTGGGTTGATTTTGCCATTAAATCGACTCCGCAAGTTTCATACCCACAAACTGCAAATAGATTGCAGTTACAGTGGAGAAAATATCTCTCTTATGGTAAAACGTGTGAAAACACCGTTTGTTCAGAATCGCCATCTATCAGGAATCCTAGACATCGATGTTTCGAGTTTATTGATGTAACTCAAAACAAGCTTATAAAACAATAGCTTTATGTAAAATTCAATATTTTGTCCACGGTAACTAAAGTGTATTTGCCTTTTAGCAGTTGAAATATGTCACAAACATATTTTAACTGAACTAAACCTTGCTTATGCCGAAATACTGCTTAGCGCTAACATTTCGTTATTTTCCTCGATCGGGCGATCTACTAGCACAAATCAGTCAAAATGCTGACTGAATTTTGCATAAAGCTATTGCTTTATAAGTTTGTTCAGAGTTGCCTCTCTTAAGCCCATCTCATTGACAAGAGTCAATGAACTTGAAACATCGATGACTGGGATTCCTGATGGATGGCGATCCTGAACAAACCGGATGTTTTCACACCTTTTTACCATAAGAGAGATATTTTCTCCACAGCAACTACAGGGTATTCACCTTTTAGCAGTTGAAATATTTCACAAACATATTCTGACCTAAATTTTGCTTATGCCTAAACACTGCTTAGCGCTAACATTTCGTTATATATATATAAAGTTAAGCAGAGTTAGCGGTTGGAATAACCGTCTAAGGGATAAGAATATCCGTTCTTACTACCAGCACCATTTACCTATGCTGTCACTGGGCATGGGTATGTAATCACTCTATGCTCATAGGGTACAAGTAATGATTTCTGGTCTCATCTCAAGGCCCTGTTCTTTCCTTCGTTTATTTTATTTTATGTATTTGCATTCACTCTGATGAACCTCCATGTACTAGAGCGAATGTGTTATAAAGATGGCGAATATCATTTTTGGAATTTTCTTTGTAAGCACCGACTAACATCGGCACCCAAAACGGCCGTAAGAAATGTTATTTAAATGTTATGTTATGTTTTGTATTAAAAAATAATTAATCGGTGCTGGTCAGTTTGTTTGTTTATCAAAAGTTTTCTCCATTTTCTGTTAATATGTGTGTGTGTGTGTAAATATAATATGTGGCAATTATTCGGGAGCCATGATAAAACTCCGAGTTTCCGCCCCGCTATCCGAAACTCGGAGTTTTATCATGGCTACCGAATAATTGTCACATATAATATTCACAGATAAATTCCTCTATTTACATATTATTGAGGTCTCTTTCATTGACATAATGTCATTATTGCCTGGTGGGGCAACAATCTGCAGAAGCACTGACACCATTGTTGAAGAAAATAACGAAGCTGTTATAGATTATCCAGTGGAGTTTTTAAATTTACTGACGCTTTCTGGGGTACCACCTCATATACTGGCCTTGAATAGGCATTCGATAGTCATGTTGCTAAGGAACCTGAATCCAATGAACAACAAGAAATGGTAAGAATTCTGTTGTCCCTTTCCATTTAGTCGATGCCGAAAACCAAAGAGATATGCTCCCAGTTACTTGGTTGAAAGAGGCAGAAGTGAACCTTTCAATTGGTTTTATATAAGATTCGGCCAGGAACTAGGTCAAACCTATAACAATGGATTGATTTTTTCCACCACCAGCACCAAAGGTCTTTGGCGGTCAGGTGTTTCTCATTAATCTCCCAGAAAACAGATAAAACACAAAGGATCAGAAATTCGTCAGATACACAATAGGTGTGTGGATCTTGACTAAACAGAGGAAAGCGATCTCACGCATATATATATATGAATTATGTGGAAGCCCGGCGGGTATGTATATGTGTGGGGAAGGCGCGCGTACACACACACAAACTTGATGGACATGTACACGATTTCCATCTACCAAATTCACTCATAGAGCATTGGTCAGCTTGGGCTATAATAAAAGACACTTGCTCAATGTGTCTTTACACTAGCTGTGTGTGGCTTCTAATCCGTATTATCTATTATGATTAATAAGATAAGGTAAGCAGTAGTTATCGTTTTTCTCTTTTTTTTTAAATTTTTAACTTTTAAGCATAGTTTCTTTTAAGATTTCGTGCAAAGTGCATCAATAATTTTAGATTTTTCATACAAAATGCGCCAGTTGTTTTTAATTTCCATGTGAAGTACTGTAGAAATTCTTTGATTAATCTCCAGTTATGCAACGAAATCAAAATGACTGAGAACCACTCATTAGATAAAGCAGTTGTCTTGGAAACTCTTAAAATGATTAGATGATAATGGGTGGAATGCTTTTGATATCGAAGCTGATATAGGGATAAACAACAATAACAAGCATCTAAATAATAATAATAATGAAATTATTGTATACGGTGCTCAGGTGCACCACAACTTGTCAAAAGTGCGTATAAAGCATATGCAGTAATGTACAAATGTCTGGGAAGCGAACAGTGAATGAGTCAGATACATGCTTGCATGTGTATGGAGGGGAGAAAATCAGGTGTTTTGTTGGCGAATCTCAGGAAGCATGGAAGTTTTGAAGGATGCAGTGCTCCGACAACTAACAACTGATGCCGGCAGTTTGTTCCATGCTTCAGCAACTCTTAGCGTAAAAAAATGTTTCCTAAAGTCATGGGAGCTGTGCTGTTTTCTGACTTTGTAAACATGTCCATGGGTGTTAGACAGGTGGAGTTTGAAAAGGTGCTTAGAGTTATTGTTTGTAAGATGGTTAATAATTTTATAGGTGTCTACCAAGTCAGCTGCCAGACGTCGGAGTTTCAATGTGTCCATGCCCATACGAATGTTTAAGAAATTCTCTTCTCAGTCACAATTCTACGAGTTCAATCTCAAAGCGTAGCACATCCGCTGTTTTTTCTTATAGACTCAGGCCAACCCAAACCTTGTGAATGGAAACTGAGTAGACGGAGATTGTGGGGAATCCTGTCACATGGACGACACTTGTGATTCATGGGCTTCAGCTTTGTCGCACCCGGTGTTGTACTGATTCTATCTGAATCAACGAGACAGGTGTATATGGAACATTCGACCACTTATACTAAAATGAGTGATCGAACAACTAGCGCCCTCAATCCACGAAACAACTGCAAGATCCATTCATAAAGATTAATGTTTTCTTAATAATTCCTTTCCTCACAGCTCTACACAACTGTCGTCTGCTTCTTTCAAAGGATAACATTTGTTGTGTTAGGGAAACTGAAACGATATTTTCATGGGAATATTCCATTAGTTTATATATATATATATATATATATATACCGGAGTAAACACATAAATGTGAAACAAGGTGGAAAAAGAGTACTCAAATACCAGTGGTAGAGTAATATGCTTTATTTAAAGCAGCAGAAAATTCAACAAAACCTGTTACTCTGAGTTTCACGTTGCCGTTCGTTGGACAGTTTTTTTCTAGCAAAAACTGTCCGACGAACGGCAACGTGAAACTCAGAGTAACAGGTTTTGTTGAATTTTCTGCTGCTTTAAATAAAGTATATATATATATATATATATATAATATATATATATATATTACATCCCATTTTTCGTGCCTTTGGTCTTGCATAGATTAAAGGATGGCTATGTGGTTAATAATTCCACTACCAAGCACTTCAGACTAATATCTGGATCTTTCCCGTCTGATGATTCGTTTCCTGATTATATTGAGAATTGCAACACATTTCTTGCTTTTCGTGCCAATTACGAAATCTACAACCGTTTTGAGGAGAAAAGAGACGGCTAAGAACCTTTAAAGATCGAAGTTTGGGGTGGTGGGGTTGAAAATTTAGCAAAACAGTTGGTGCTGTGATACTTATCATCTACACACCGTAGCATAAACAAAATCGTAAGAGACTGCTACCTTTTGAGAAATAAATTTAGAAAAAAAAAAACCTTAAAAAATCATTACAAAATATTTCATGAAAAAAAATCCCAACAGATTAACATTTGCATTGAAATTTTGCGATACCTTACAAACCCTAGCTCAAAGATCTTTTAAATTAGTTGCTATAGAATCGGCGATCTTTCGTGCTTTGTAGTGTTCTTGTAACGAAAGATCGCCATAGAATCATATACAAATAACATCGTCGACAGGATGGAATGTCGGGAATGGATGAATGTGTTTTCATCTGTGTGTGTCAGTGGAGTTGGATTGCAAACCATAGGTCGGGAACTTGTTTTGAAGCCAGATTCTTCTATGAGTCTCAGAAAGGTAATGGACACTTCCACAAGTATATTCTTTCTGAATTATTTCTCAAATACGAAATCGTTGCTGTTCCAATTAACATTAGAGTTTTCTAACATTACTGTTCCACAGAAGAGATTATTTGTATCTCTTGTCTGTAACACCTTCCTAAAACACGCCAACACGCATACATATCGTTCTCTCTCTCTTTCATTTGCTACGTTTTCCCTCTCTTTTCTCCTTTTCTTTTGCTCTTCTGTGATTGCGCTTAGTCGTTCTCTCTTGTACTTCTCCTTGCTTCTTCATTATCAAGTTTACTTTCTCTCTGCCATTCAATCTACCTACCTTGTTTTCAATCACTATTTCTTATTTCCTCATCATCCATATCTTTTTATTAGCTGTCTGTAATTTTCATTTCCTGACGAACCTTTCTGCACATAGCCATTTCGTTTATTTCTTTCTTACCTTGCAACCAATTTCATTATTTTGTATTATTCCTCTTAAATTAGAATTAGAAACACTCATTCACCTGCCTGCCGTCTTTGTGTACACAGCTTTCGTTCCTGAACCAACAACATGCTTGGCAGCAGTGAAATAAGGACAGAGTTTGTCACGGCTGGCCGTATTTACACGACGAGCGGGAAGTGACAACGGAGAATTTGGGATAAGTGAGAACTAAAGAAATGCGAGAGAGTTGGGTAGGATACTAAAGTGAAAGAAAGATGGAGTCATTAGGGAGAATGGGTTTGTGGAAAGAGTCGGAAAATCAAAGATGGCGGAAAGGAAATATTTACTTTGTAGGCTCTTAGCAACCCAAACCCGACCAAATACAAATAAGCTGGTTTTTCTTTATATGAAGTGTTTCCCAGGCAAATGTAAGTGCATTCTTAGTTGCGTGTTTCTTTTAGAAAGAAGTCATTGTGTTTCTGTTTTCCTACACAACAGAAACAAAACACAAAAATTGTCAACAGTAGCTCATACCAAAAAAAAGAAAAAAAATGTATTGTTAGAATCGATAAATACATTTCAGAGAAACACTAAAAGAAAATTTGGAAAAAGAAATTAAGAACAAAAGTGGGAACATAAAAAAACAATAAAAACAAGTTAAAATTTATTCAAGTAACCATTTTCTTTCAAACTGTCGGTGGACAATATCTAATAACACAGCTCCAGGTAATCTTTTCTCAGATTGATACAGGAACAATCACTGTCGCCAGGTGTATAAGATAAAGAAATAATTATAAAATTGGAATGTTGTTTCCTGTGTATAAAAATTCTGGTTGCAGATACATTTGCAGCTGTTATGAATACCCAAAGAAACATTCGAATTATTGGCAAGAGTAATTTTCAAGGAAAGTACGAAGAAGTATTTTGCGAAATTTAAACTTGCAACAACAAAAACACCCACAGGAAAAAAGTTGCTGTTGTAATTTTATTTAAAAGACACACACACATGCGCGTATATATATATATATATTATTTTAACTTTTCAAATTTTCCGTCCCCTCACACTAACCAGGGTTATTTAGGGCTGAAACAGAAAACATACTGAATAATTCCAAGTCTTACATCATTTGAATTTCAAAGTTTGAAAAGGAGACAGGCATAAAAGAAAAGGCAGAATCTGAAAAAGAATATTTGAAACCTTTTATCAAATGTCTACGGCTTTTATGCTCAGCATCAGTGCCAAATTTGCACATATGATTTTTTACTGACAGCAAACCTGGATATCTTTTCACACTGGCGTATGTTTTTCTTTTCCTCTTAGTGAAAGAAACAACATAATCTGACATTATCCGAGCATAATATATTTTAAAAAGAATTACAACTTGTCAGTCCATATATTAAAACACGGAGAAGTGAAAAGATTTATTTAAAGAAAGTACAAAAATGAACCCGGAAAGTATATCTTCAATTTTCGTGGTTTTGATTGTCGCAACATCTATTCATCAAGTTTTGTCCCATGGAAGATTGATGGACCCACCAGCAAGAAACAGTATGTGGAGGTTCGGTTTTCCAAACCCTGTTAACTATAATGACAACGAATTATATTGTGGTGGGAAAATGGTAAGTTAAATATTTATATTCAATATGAATTAAGAATCTTAAAAAATACTTTTTTTTATTAACAGCTTTCTTGCATCATTTTCTCTTCTCGGTCGAATCGTTAGAACGTCGGACAGAATGTATTCTAACTCCTTACGTTTTTAGCTCAAATCTCGCCGGGGTCAATTTTAACTTTCATCGTTCCGGGGCCAATGAAATAAAGTGCCGATCAAATGCTATGATATCAATGGCTCTTTTTTCTTTGACTCACACTTTTCAATTCGTTGTTCCACTTGATTTCAAATTTGGTGTATTGATGTAGTTTTTTGTGCTAACTAAGGAAACGAAATTCATTTTAACATAAATTAATAAATAAAAAGTTCATAACTTTTAAACTTTACAAATTTTAGTAATTTTAGCCAATAGTATGTCATAGACATATTGGTGCCTGTTTCCATAGTGATAAGCCACGGTATAGTCTGCTTGCTACTGTAGAGCAGTTGATTACAACAGCTATGTTCGTGAAATATGTGCGCAAGACCTACTCCGCAACCCGGCCCAGATTGGCAGTCCTGAGAAGATTGTTGAGATAGACTGAAACATTCTCAAGACGTAAATATTATACAACCGAAGAAGGGTGTTACCCGAGCAGTGGGTTTTCGGTGGAGTGTGTCGCGTGACCAAAGATGTTTTTCTTTATGCGATGCCATGTTGGAATCGGGACACACTGGAGATGCATACGTCAGTCGATTCTTCCAGTAGCCACAATTTTCAGTGACTTGTGGAGGACCTACTCTCAGATTCCTGAAATTGATGGTTATAATTTTCAACATAAAACAATGGACCACAGCATTGAATTTATTAACTCGAAAGATGATAGCCACACCCAAGTGTCTTTATAAAACGAAGTAATAAACGACGCTGTTGCACCCACCGTTCTATAGTTGAGTTTATGCAGCGCAAGAGATATGAAAATTGTAATTTGTTTGACAAACTCCTTGAGTGCTTCGAAACTTTCGTTTTTGAATTTTCGCTACAAAATATATATTGTTTACAGGAACTGAACTACGGTTTTTCTTTTTTTTTGTAATTTCACGTTCAGTTTCTATATACTATAATTAATTAATTTATTTAATTATGTATTTATTTAATAATAAATATTAAATTATGTAATATACAATATGAAATCACATGCTAAATTTTAGAATTAATACTAGTACAAAATATAACTACAATTAGAAATAAAAATAGGGTTTAAATATAGTCGCTATTTATTAAAAAAATTATTATATAAGTAAAGTAATTTGTGGCTACATTTAATTTTACGCTCGTCCAATGAATTAACTAATTTATTATGATTATTAAATAATATTTCTTTAAATTCACTAGAACATAAAAAACAGGAATTACTACCTATACTATATGATTTCGCCTTACAAATTATCTCCTACTTTAAATTATACTTAATTCGTTGGGATTTAAGTTCCCAACCAAGATTGACTATAATTTTAAATCGAATTTATTTCAATTGAATTTAAACTTAATTGTAATTTGAATTTAATTGTAGCAATGAAACGGACGTAATTTTTTTTACTTATTATATATTGATCATTCAATTTTATACTTTTTGAGATCTAGTTATATGTTTTATAAAAATATATATTATTTTTATAAAACATAATATATTTGTTTTCACTGTTTGAGTTGCATAATAGTGGTTTTATCTCAATTTATATTTTATATATTTATATTGTGAAATTCGATTTAATACTAAATTGAATTTTTCCCTGTAAGTTTGGAGTTATACTCCCTAATATTATTATATATATATATAAATATATATATACATTCCAAAATGCAATTACATGTGGATTGTTGATGATTTTTCCCTCCGTCTTCCTTTTCTCTTGGATTTTCCTCTGTCTCTTGTTTCTGAAGAAGAGCTTTACTCAAAACGTAAAACACCTTTTCTTTCCTTCTCTGAACGTCTTGTGAATACTTTGCATGTACCACGTCCTCACATTGTTGTTTTTTCCTTGCCATGTTTTTTCTCGTTTTTTTTTGGGGGGGGGGGAATTAATTATATATATATATGTGTGTGTGCACATATATATATATATGCGTGTGTGTGTGCATATATATATGTGTGTGCATATATATATGTGTGTGTGCATATATATATATATATGGCATGTAAAAAGCACCAACCAATCGTGGCCGTTGCCAGCTTCCCCTGGCACCTGTGCCAGTGGCACGTAAAAAGCACCCACTACACTCACGGAGTGGTTGGTGTTAGGAAGGGCATCCAGCTGTAGAAACTCTGCCAGATCAGACTGGAGCCTGGTGCAGCCGTCCAACCCATGCCAGCATGGAAAACGGACGTTAAACTATGATGATGATATATATATGCAGGATAGAAATAACTACAAATTGTGATTGAATTACATCTAGTTATCTGGAAAAAGGGAAGGAAGGACATATCAGTATAATGTAAACCTTAAATACACATAATGGATTTTGATCAAGCTGTGGTTTTTAATTGATTCTATACTATCAATCCCAGTATTTATTGCAGTCTTATGTTATAGATTTCTATATATCAAATATTTTAGTTGGCTACCTTCAAGGTAGGTTTTACTATGGCCATGAGTTGATCAAAAGAGTAAAATTGTCAATTCAAGTGAACCAAATGGGGGGGGGGGGTACCTCCTCTGAAGGATCTCTGGAGTAACATTACTCAACAGGGTATGGAGCTCAAAGGTCGGGGCAGTCTTTCCTGGTGGAGATATGCTACTTCTCCACACTGAGAGACAATAGCCCCATGGACATGTGGTTAAAACATTGCAGGAAAGAATCACAAGATCGATTTTTCAAGCTGAGCCAACCCAGCAGGAGACCTAAGGGAAGACCATGAGTGAAATGGTTGAATGATATCCCTAGTATTCAGCTGGTCATGCTTGGGAATCCTGCTGGAAAATGTAATGACTGTTGCTTCTGATAGAACTCTAAGGAGGAAGCAGCCGAGAACTCTACCACCTACAACCCTCCCAGAAACAGTGGGCAGCCAAAATGGATGGTTGTTTTGACATAAAAGGATACAACCCAAGGCACCATTTACACTGGTGTAAACAAATACAAAGCTAAAGTGGGAGTCTCAATGTATTCACCTGACCAGCTAGAAATAGCAGCCAAATTACCCTTAAATTGCACACTGCTGACTTTAAAAACGAAGAAATACTTCAGGTAATATTGTACTACATATCCTTAAAAGGATAGGATAGTCATGACTAGAATATACTTGATTACTTGTCTGTTCAGTCGGGATTGTCCTGAAGTCAAAGAAAAACAAGTATTTGAATGATCCCTAAGGAATGAAAGGCAAAGTTAATCAACCCCAGAAGGATTTAAATTCAGGGAGTGAAGGAATGGGATTAAATACAACATAGACTTTTTGTCTGCCACTCAATCAGTTTTACCAAATCCCTGTACTTGAATGGTCAACATGTTGCCTGTCTATATCATAAGTGGCACCACAAGGTCCAGTCCTTGTTGCAATATGGTACCTTAAGTACCTCAATGAAACAGAGCTATTCCAGTGGAATGCGAATTCCTGGTGAGGATTTCTATAATAGACAAGACAAGACCAGACTAATATGAACCACTTCTTTCCAGGGGTGAAACTGGTTTTGTGTAGAGCCAACACCTCTACCTAGACCAGTGGTTTTCAACCAGGGTTCCGTGGAACCATAGGGTTCTGCCAGTCCAGTCCAGGGGTTCCGCAAGAAGTTACAAAACTGCTAAAATCGGCAGTAATTTTTAATTTTCTTGTGCAGATATGTGTGCATAAGACTATTAAATTATTGCACAGGGGTTCCCCGAGCCAGTGGAATGTTTCCTTGGGGTTCCGCTCCAGCAAAAAATTTGAAAAGCACTGACCTAGACAGTAACAAAGTTGCAGAAGCATCAATGACAATTCTAAACCAAGACTTGAGAGAGGAAGTCCTTCCTTCAGGTAAACATTTGATGACATGTCAGGCTCTGATCTGAAACCCACAAGGGAAACAGAAGAGAGAATGATCTAAAAATAGCTTGTGATGAGATACTGAAGCAGGGATCAAACTGGAGAGAAGCAGAAAAGACAGCCAAGAGTCAAGAAGAGTGGAGGGAAGTCAGTGATGGCTTTTGCTCCATAAGGAGAGAAAGGCTGAAGTAAGTATGAGTTACAAAAATTCTGGCCATTGTTCCTGGGCTAGGACACCATAATTTTACCAATAAGTATAACATATATCAGAATATCTGGATTATAGCAAGGTGAATTGAAAGAATCATTTGATCGTTGGACAAAATGTAAGAATTTTTTCTGAGACTTTACATTCTGAGTTCAAATACTGTCAAAATGAATTTTGTCTTTCAACCTTCTGTGATAATCATAATAATTATCATTGTTTAATGTCCAATTTCCCTGCTAGCATGGGTTGGACGATTTGACTGAGGTCTGGCGAACCAGATGGCTGCACCAGGCTCCAATCTGATCTGGCAGAGTTTCTACAGCTGGATGTCCTTCCTAACGCCAACCACTTCGAGAGTAGATAAAATAAAGTACCAGTCATGTACTGGGAGGTGAGGGGAACCTAACAGCTATTGGGCTTGCATGGTATTGTTGAGTCTCAATCTTCATTCAAATGTGAGACTCCAATGGCAAGTGAAAGAACATATCAGTTGGAGGATACTGCCGTGACATTATCTATTCATAACGCCTTATATTATTACTAAGCAACCAACACACACACACATCCACTGACCCTCTAAAAGTTGATCCTATTAAAAAAGAATAACACAGAAAAAAAAAACAAAAGATCTGGAACATTATATAAGCAAAATTTTCCAAGAAACGGTGCTACCAAGGATAGATTACCATTTAATGGAAAGGATTAACCTCTCATCTATTTCACACAACTGAATCCTTCATTAAAGTTTGAAAAATAAAAAATATAAAAACTAATTCTCTCCTGTTCTGTAATTATCAGTTCATTTGTTATTTAACACATTACAAAGCTCGTAGAATAGTTACCATGCCAAACCGAATGCTTAGCAGCATTTCTTTGAGCTCGTTACATTCTGAGTTCAAATACCACCAAGGTCAACTTTGCCTTTCGTGCTTTCAGGGACAATAAAATAAGGACTAATTCAGCACTTGAGTCAATATAATCAGCTTTCCCCACGTCCCACTCAAAATTACTGGACTTATGCCAAAATTAGAATGAAATTATTCAAGATATTACAGCTTTAATCATTCTGTCTTTTTTGTATATATAAGACTACATTATTCAGAGGTAGTTTGGCTCAGAGAGAGGTGGTGGGGGAGGTGAATTAATGTAACATGTTTGCGGAGAGTACAATAATCAAAGTATTTCCAGAACTCAGTTTTACTGAGGTGGATGAGTCTTCTTGGGAGCCTTATATTGTCAGGCATCTCAGTCCCTTGTCATCTGTGAGGTTCAATATGTTGGGATCAGCTCTCACCACCTCATCCTGGTCTCCCTCTTTCACTAGTTCCATTCACTTTAACCTTTTCGTTACCAACCCGGCTGAAACTGGCTCTGGCTCTGAGTACAAATATCTTGTTTTCATAAGTTTTGAATTAAAATCTTCCACCAAACCTTAGTCACAATTTATGTTCCTAACACTAGCTTAATGATAGTAACTAAGTTATTTTACTAAATTCTTTGTTATATTTAGAGTAATTGAAAGAAGCACAGAACATCTCAAAATAAATACAGTAACGAAAGGGTTAAGTGACCAGCACTTTATGCAATTGTCCTCATCTTTACGCATCAAGTGACCATTGCAGTCTTCTCTCTCTCATGCAACATCTGATTCCTCTTATTCCAGTTTTTTTTCTCTCTTAACACATTTGTACTTTGTTGTACATGCACACTGAGCATACTAGCTTCATTCCTCTCTCGTCTTTGCATGTTTTCTGTATTCAGGATCCATGTCTCACTATTATGTATCAGAGCTGTTTGAACACAAGCATCATATAATCTGCCTTGGTGCAATCTCAGAGAGAGTAAGAGAGACAGCGACTTTTTGTTGTGAACTAATTCTAACTGTGAATTTTTAGCATCCTATTCTTATCCTAGCAACCATACATTCAGAACATCCTCTTCCACTATTAATCAGGTGATCTAGGTAACAGAAACCGGCTACAACCACTAGGGAACTTCTGGACATTTGATAATACACACAAAACAGGTTCCACAGAGCTTCTAACAATTTTGCTCACAAAGTAATGGCTAGCCAGGAGTTAGAGTTGAGGACACTTACCAAAAGTACTGGACAGTGGGACTGAACCCAAAACCACATGGTTACAAAGCAAACTTCTTAATTACTCAGCCACACTTGCACCTTTATTTTTTTTAAGCAATGTACACCAATTATTCTCATTCCTAGAGTAACATAAAGTCAAAAACCTTTGAGAGTCACTATTTTAATGTGTCCTTTTCTTATTTAACCAGTGTGTAAGTAAAGGAATATTTTGCTACTATTTCTAGCAGGTAGAGTGCACACATACAGGTCATAGAGACCACTTTGTTTAGTTTTATCCTGATACTAAAGCAGTATAAAATCTATTGCTGTAAAGACTATTGAACTCCATGTTTACTCTGAACAACCAGATCAATCACTCAATGTATTTCTGTCATGATTGTCCTGTTTTGTTATCTAAAAGAAAAAAAAAACAGCAAGATGTGAGTTGAGTGTGATTTTGTAGTTGTTTCTAGCAAGTTGAGTGACCATGTAGAGATTCTTTTATAGGCTCTATAAACGCTTGTAGTTCATAATTTCAGGACAATCTTGATCAAGCAGACCAATATCATCAAAAGCATTCTTTTGGTTTATGCTCACAAATTGAAAGTGGAAAAATTAAGCATTTAACACGGAAATTTTGAAAACAGTCTTTTTTATTTCAGTTTAATCTCAGAATTATTAAATGTAGAATCTCCCAATCCATCTCAAACCAAAAATATTTTCAGAAAATGTTAAAAACAAAACTGTATTACCTTTTTTGAGAAAGCAGGGTGGGATTAAAAACTTCACAGCTTTTCTTTATTTTCTGCAGAATTATATTCAATGACTGGCATTTGTGCTAGCGGGGTGCAAAGAGCACCATATGAGTGTGATCATTGACGGAGCAGCTATTCGAGTATGAACGTTACCAGCGTCGCCTTACTGGCACTTATGCCTGTGCTAGTAAGGTGCCAAGAGCGCCATCCAAGCGTGATCGTTGCCAGAGCAGCCAACTGGCTTCCGTACCCGTGGCATGTAAAAGGGCACCATTCGAGCGTGATCGTTACCAATGTCGCTTCGCTGGCACCTGTGCCGGTGGCACGTGTAAAGAGATTCGAGTGAGGTCATTGCCAGTGTCGCCTGACCGGCCCCCGTGCCGGTGGCACGTAAAAAGTACTCACTACACTCTCGGAGTGGTTGGTATTAGGAAGGGCATCCAGCTGTAGAAACTCTGCCAGACCAAGATTGGAGCCTGGTGCAGCCATCTGGCTCGCCAGCCCTCAGTCAAATCGTCCAACCCATGCTAGCATGGAAAGCGGACGTTAAACGAATTTGATGATGTGGGAAACATGGGAATCTAAAGAATAATGTTAATATTTCCAGTCTCATTTTGTGAAAATGAAAAATGTCTATTATTGTAATCATTTTAGACACTACAGAAGAGAGCTCTACACATGTTTTGGTCTTTATATCACTTTAATCTCTTTAGTAAGACTTTAACATGACCTACTTGCCTGAGTAGTGACAAGAGGATCACATTAGAGTTATATGCACAATGACTAACCAGTTTTAAATAGAATTGATTTACAATGAAGAGTAAAACAAGCTCAACTAGGTATAAACTATTTGCTTCATTCAGGTGTGAAAAATAGGTTTGACACACCCTATAAACTTTAATGACGTTAAGTGGAATTTTTCAGCCAGTGACTATCTGTGGACTGTTTGTTATATTGTTGATGACAACTTCTGTGTTGAAAATTCATTAAGAAAATTAAATGGCTAGAGATTATGAGGTTAACAAAGAAAAAAGAGCCTATAAAAACCTCAAATGAAGGTTGTTTTGTCCTTGCTGCTTGTTTGTTTGTTGAGCGAAGCGGTCTTCGTCCCTTTGGGAGAAGTCTGAAATGTGGTCCTTTTGCTATTCGTAAGTCCCGCAGAAGAGAAAGCAGGTCAACCCCCCGACACCGACACCGAGAGCATCGACGGATGGATGAATGTGCATCAAGGCTCAGCAGTTGCGTAGGAAGTCGGGGATAAGAAACAGGAAGAAAGAGTGAGAGAAAGTTGGAGCGAAAGAGTACAACAGGGGTCGCCACCACCCCCTGCCGGAGCCTCGTGGAGCTTTAGGTGTTTTCACTCAATGCCCGGTCTGGGAATCGAAACTGCGATCTTCTGACCGCGAGTCCGCTGCCCTAACCACTGGGCCATCGCGCCTCCACTGTAGTGAATAATATCATCCAGAAAAAAATATCTGTAAAAACATGAAAAATATAATCAAAATCAAATTCGATGACTGGCGTCCGTGCTATCGGGGTGCAAAGAGCACCATACGAGTGTGATCATTGACAGAGCGGGGAACTGGCTTCCGTGCCAGTGGCACTTAAAAGGCACCATTCGAGCGTGATCATTACCAGCGTTGCCTTAAAGAGCACCATCCAAGTGTGATCGTTGCCAGAGCAGCTATCTGGCCTCCGTGCCGGTGGCACGCAAAAGACACCATTCGAGCGTGATCGTTACCAGCATTGCCTTACTGGCACCTGTGCTGGTGGCATGTGTAAAAGATTCAAGCGAGGTCGTTGCCAGTATTGACTGACTGGCCCTGTGCCGGTAGCACATAAAAAGCACCCACTACACTCTCGGAGTGGTTGGCGTTAGGAAGGGCATCCAGCTGTAGAAACTCTGCCAGCCCTCAGTCATATGTTCAACCCATGCTAGCATGGAAAGCGGACGTTAAATGATGATGATAATGATGTGTCGTTACACCTGGAAATGTTTTTGATCATATCTGTACTCTATCAGGATTGACCAAGAGATAAAAAAATGCATTATTATATAATTAGCAAAATATTGGAAATGTAAACAACTTTAACATCAAAGTACACTTTATTATCAATAAAACAGGAAGCAATTTCACTATGGAAACAGTATATTTGCGGATACACCTGCTCTTCATAAAGGGAAAAATAAAGTAAAATTCATTACTTTCCTCCTTTTCTCTCATAAGTATCATTATAGTTATATGCTCTCAAAGTTGTATTGCTTTTGTATCATTAATTAGTTTGTTTCCCAGCCACATGGTTTCAGGTTCAGTCCCACTGTGTGACAGTTTTAAAATTGTAGAAGTGTTTTGTACAATGGCCTGGGCTGACCAAAAGCTTGTCAGTAGATTTGGTAGATGGAAACTTTAAAAATCTTGTCATGTTTTTATATATATATATACATACATACATATATATATATATATATATATATATATATATATGAGGAATGAACATATAAATACATTACACAGGATATCATCATCATCATCATCCTCGTTCAACGTCCACTTTTACATGCTAGCATGGGTTGGACAATTTTGACTGAGGGCTGGCAAACCAGATGGCTGCACCAGGCTCCAATCTTGATCTGGCAGAGTTTCTACAGCTGGATGCCCTTCCTAATGCCAACCACTCTGAGAATGTAATGGGTGCTTTTTACGTGGCACTGGCAATGACCTCGCTTGAATCTTTTTACACATGCCACCGGCACAGGTGCCAGTAAGGCAACACTGATAACAATCACGCATGAATGGTGCCCTCTGGCAACGATCACGCAGGGATGGTGCTCTTGGCACCCTACTAGCACAAATATATCAGTGGCCAGAACACGTAATCACAAAATTTCTCCATAAAAGAAGAGTGTATAATTGTGAAAAAATCACATTCATAACAGAGGTTTATAAAAGCCCTTCCATTCCTAGAAATGGCAATCAAGGTATGTTTTTTGTGTTGATTTCTATGTACAGGAATGTTGTCCAGAAGAGAAGAATGGATCCACTTTTGGTTCCCAATTTCAAAATTGCAAAAGAAGGCTAACCTTTATTTTTATCCTGTTTCAATTTGATCTTACTAATACATTCCCTACTTTTAGGTCACTTTAAATAAAACCCTTGATTCAATAACACTGTGTAGAAACTCTATACTTGGAATGACCAATTTTAAATACTATTGGATTTTACTCATAAGGTATTGGAATCTTATATGTATGCCATTCTGCCTAAATAATGGATCTACAAATACAGTATCCCTGCATATCTCACATCTATTTTCATTCCTCCACCTCACTCTCTATTTCGTATCTTATCTAAATTAACTATTGCCTAACCATCTGCTCACACCGTCTCTGATGAAGGGATACAATAAATATCCCAGTAACAGCTGTAAGATGTTCTATTTATAAATGTTCTAAAATCTACACAGCCTTGGTTTTTTTATCTCATTACGGAAAAAAATTATATATATACATATATACGCATATATAAATACACACACACACACACACATATATATATGTATATATATATATCACGTGATCACCGTGACCAACCAGGCTATCAGATGTTGCTACACATCGCTGGTCACAATGTGCTTCGCATTGTTTTAGCCTTCAAATGACGCCACCCCGCTGGCTAAGTGAGCAGGCCAACAGAAGAAAGAGTGAGAGGAAGTTGTGGCAAAAGAGTACAGCAGGGATCGCCACCATCCCCTGCTGGAGCCTCATGGAGCTTTAGGTGTTTTCACTCAATAAACACTCACAACGCCCGGTCTGGGAATCAAAACCGCGAGTTCGCTGCCCTAACCACTGGGCCATTACACCTCCACACACACATATATATATATATATATATATATATTAGGATTCCATACAGTTGCAATATTATATCTTTGGCATTTAAAAGAAGAGGGGGTGCCATACAGGATTAAACGAAAGCTCCTCAATAGGAGCAGGCAACACAAACTTTGCTTGGTTGAGAGGGCATGGATCCTAAAAATTTCTCCTGATCTGGAGGTGAGGGAGCACTTCTTATACTCTGAAAGTGGAGTGTGTTCATGAGACTAAATTTGTGTTGACGACATGGATTTCCCACGCACTGACTTCATCATCATCATCATCGTTTAGCGTCCGTTTTCCATGCTAGCATGGGTTGGACGGTTCTACTGGGGTCTGTGAAGCCAGAAGGCTTCATCAGGCCCAGTCAAATCTGGCAGTGTTTCTACGGCTGGATGCCCTTCCTAACGCCAACCACTCCGAGAGTGTAGTGGGTGCTTTTTACGTGCCACCCGCACTGACTTGTGAACAATAATTGTACATCAACTGACCCCTTTTGGACATAACTGGAATCGTTTGAAGGGAGATAACTCCCTCCCACCCAGGAGCTTTTGCTGACCAACATTGAAGTAAAGATATTACGTGACTCCAGCCAGTAGGTCTGATGAGTCACATTGATTACTAAGAGCAATAATAGATGTGAATTCAATGGTTACTTTTTGACCACCCATAACCAATGGCCACAAAAAACTTGTGTGTATCTTTGTCTTGACATTATGTGATTGTTCTAAATGCGTACCACCATCATACAAGGTGTCCTTTGTTTCCAGTCTTCCATCCATGGAGGAGGGGCATCCAGCCATTGAAAATTTGCCTCAGTGAATTCTATCTAAGCTACAGAAACATGAAAAAAGTGGATGTTAAAATGACGATGATTTCCTACCAGTTCCTTATTCTTAGATAAGCTGTTTCTGTATGTTGTATGCCTTTGGTATGGATTAATGGAACAGAAGATGCTTATGTATTGAAATACAAATAAGTCAGTCACTACAGGAGGAGGTTGTCACTTATGCAATGTTAGTGACGGCATGGTTCAGAAACAACACAGAAGACCACGCTAAGAGTTGCTGAAGCATGGAACAGACTGCCAGCATCAGTTGTTAGTTGTCAGAGCACTGCATCCTTCAAAACTTCCATGCTTCCTGAGATTTGCCAACACTACACCTGATTTTCTCCCCTCCATACACACGCAAGCATGTATCTGACTCATACACTGTTCGCTTCCCAGACATTTGTACATTACTGCATATGCTTTATACGCACTTTTTGACAAGTTGTAGTGCACCTGAGCACTGTATACAATAATTTCATTATTATTATTATTATATAACCTGCTTGCCTTCTTGGAACAAAAATGCAGATGAATTATGATTGACACTGGTTAGACAAGACTAACGAAAACAATTTTTTTTTCCTCTTTCTAATTTATATCCTATTTTTATGAGTAACAGCATTGTTAGCTATTGACTCCCAATAGGTCAACCACTTGTTTATTACATTTACAAGGAAAGCAACAAGGGAGTGTCTTTACCACATGGAAGAAATAAATATGCAAAGTATTTTCATTCTAAATCACTAATCTAACAAGTTTTTTGTCAATGCTTACATCCTTCAGCAGCATGAATTACCAAATGATGTAGGGGGTTGGCGTCAGGAAGGGCATCCGGCCGTAGAAAACTTGCCACACGCATAGCGCTGCGTATATGTGGTATGTATATACACACCCATATGCAACAAGGGCTTCCATCTACCAAATTCAACTCATGAACATTGGTCAATCCAAGGCTTTAGGAAAAGATATTTTCCCCAAGTTATTTCAGAGTGGGATCAAACCTGGAGTCATGTAACTGCACAGTAAACATTTTAATCACAACCATATTTACATCTAATTAATTAATTGTTGTTGTTGTTGTTGGTGGTGGTGCTAATTGTGTCATCATTGTTAACCCTTTTGATACCAACCCACCTGAAACCACCTCTGGCTCTGTAGTACAGATGTTTTGTTTTCAAAGTTCCGAATTAAAATCTTCCACCAAACCTTAGTCATAATTTATGGTCCTAACACTAGCTTAACGATAACCAAGTTATTTTACTAAATTCTTTGTTATATTTAAAATTAACACAGAGTATCTCAACAGAAATATGGTAACAAAAGGGCTAAGTCCTCATCCAACCCTATTCTAAGAATACCTTTGATCAAAGGTGTTCCAACTGTAATCCTGTTTTGTTTTGTTTTGAGTTTTTTGGGGTTTTTTTTCCAGATATAGTGTATCAGCATTACATTATCTTATATCTCCTTTCTTATAAGACAGTAAGGAGTGACTTGAAGGACTTTTGACTGCTATTTCTAACAGGATGAACAACTACACAGAAGCTCTCTTGTTGATTCAATTATTTCGTTAAATTATTTTGAGATAATTGATTAAGAATCAATAGAAAATCTTTGAATTATCATAAATTATTTTTGGTAGTCAGAATTAATTATCCTACTGAAATTGAGCTGACAAAAAAGCCTTTATGTGGTCCACTGATCAGTTAGAAAGATCAAGCAAGATCTGAGGGTAACCTGATAACAGACAACTCTCTACTACAGCAATCCAGGATTAGTGATTTTATTCTCCCATTCCCCACACCCCATCAATCACAGAGGCCTTTCTTCCTCTGACTAAGTGTGATTTGTCTTTAAATCACACCTTATTACCTATTTCTTTACTACCCACAAGGGGTTAAACACAGAGAGGACAAACAAGGACAGACACACGGATTAAGTCGATTATATCAACCCCAGTGCGTAACAGGTACTTATTTAATCGACCCCGAAAGGATGAAAGGCAAAGTCGACCTTGGCGGAATTTGAACTCAGAACGTAACAGCAGACGAAATACGGCTATGCATTTCGCCCGTTGTGCTAACGTTTCTGCTAGCTCGCCGCCTTATTACTTTTGAATCACACCTTATTACCTTTAAAAAAACGGAAGGACATACCGACTAATGTACTAACTGAGCTGATTTAGAGTTCACAACAACAGCATCTAATAACAATACCAATTCCTGTATGCCCATCACTAACATCAAAGTTGGTTCTGATTAAATCAATAAACAATTCCTTTGTACAACAATTTTTCTCTTCTACAAATGCAGAGTCACATGACATTTCCCATTTGCTCCATCCCCTTCATCCACCCTCACAAACCCCTTATTCTCGTTTCCTCTTTCATCGTCTTTAGCCCTGTTTTCCCAATCTTCTCCTTCAACTTCCTTCAGTAGTCATTTCCAACATTATTCTCACCCAGTCACCTTCACCCTTCCTTAGTACAATGTTTTCGTCCTGCTTCTCTTCACAGTATCCAACACTTGGTTCTATTCCCATCATTCTCTGCAATTCATAATTTGTTTACTTCTCACTCAGTAATACTTTGTTCATCCACTGAACCACTTTCAGTGTTTTGTGTTGTTGCTGTTGAGCGTAGCTGTCTTCGTCCTAATGGGAGAAGTCCGAAACATGGTCCTTTGCTATTCGTAAGACCCGCAGAAGAGAAAGCAGGTCAACCCCCAACACCGAGAGCATCGGCGGATGAATGCACATCCAGGCTCAGCGGTTGCGTAGGAAGTCGGGGACAGGCAACAGGAAGAAAGAGTGAGAGAAAGTTGGGGCGAAAGAGTACAACAGGGGTCGCCACCACCCCCTGCCGGAGCCTCGTGGAGCTTTAGGTGTTTTCGCTCAATAAACACACACAACACCCGGTCTGGGAATCGAAACCACGATCCTCCGAACGCGAGTCCGCTGCCCTAACCATTGGGCCATTGTGCCTCCACTTGTTGTTGCTGTACCTCCCAGACATTGAAAAAATTAGATCAACGAAGATTTGAGAGGATAACCTGATAGTGTAATGGATTGTTTCTTATTGTAACAACTCTTTCCTCTTTTGTTAAGCGATAACAAAACCTACAAACCTTAAAGATTCAGCTCAAGAGAAATATAGTACAATGACCTAAACAAGAAGCATAGCTAATATAGAAGTTATTCACGTGTATAACTATATAAGCTCAGAAGAGTTGGATAGAATTGGATCTGTTCAATTGTTAATGAAAACTGCTAAATCTAACATTTCATATCTTAGCTTTTGTGAGTGAGGAAAGGAGAGACATGTTGTGCTGTTGCTTGGGATGGGGACAAGAAACTTGGAGTCACTGACACAATCAGATTTCAAAATATTTTCCAGATTAGTAAATCAATGGAAATTGTAGTTGTGATACCAGTGCCGGTGGCACGTAAAAGAACCATCCGAACGTGGCCGTTGCCAGCACCGCCCCGACTGGCCTCCATGCCGGTGGCACGTAAAAAGCACCAACCGATCGTGGCCGTTGCCAGCCTCGCCTGGCACGTAAAAAGCACCCACTACACTCACGGAGTGGTTGGCGTTAGGAAGGGCATCCAGCTGTAGAAACACTGCCAGATCAGACTGGGCCTGGTGCAGCCTCCTGGCTTCCCAGACCTCAGTCGAACCGTCCAACCCATGCCAGCATGGAAAGCAGACGTTAAACGATTATGATGATGATGATCTTGTTTGAAGCTATACAAATTGTGGTTTTAATGCAATGGGTATGTAATGAAGGCAATTGTAGAATTTGTAGAAATCCTTGATTATATGTAGCATTATATGATAATATTATCCCAGTTTGATAAGTCAATAAATATTATGTTTAAAGCTGTAAAAATTATATTTTAGGTGCAGTGGAGGCATAATAAAGGAAAATGTGGAGTTTGTGGAGATCCTTGGCATGGTGTGCGGCATCACGAAACAGGTGGAAAATATGCAAATGGAATAATTTCCCGGAGTTACACAGAGGGAGATAACATTAAAGTAGCAGTTCATCTGACAGCAAACCATTTGGGCTGGTTTGAATTTCGCATTTGCCCCACCGACAACCCTGAAACTGAAGTAACCCAGGCTTGTTTGGATCAACACCTATTGTACAGTTCTGATGGACGCAATTCCCGGTTTCATGTAACAAAAGGGAAAAACAGTGTCTTCTTCAATTTTACAATAAAACTTCCCATTGGACTTGTTTGTGAACAATGTGTTTTTCAATGGAAATATCGAACAGGTATGTGTGTTTATGTTCCCATATTTGAATGCATGTGCTTCATCATTGTCTGTTATCATTTCATCAGACATCTTAATTTTGTTGTCATCAAGCAGGAGTGGCTGTGTGGTAAGTAGCTTGCTAACCAACCACATGGTTCCGGGTTCAGTCCCACTGTGTGGCATCTTGGGCAAGCGTCTTCTGCTATAGCCCCGGGCTGACCAATGCCTTGTGAGTGGAATTGGTAGACGGAAACTGAAAGAAGCCTGTCGTATATATGTATATATATATATATGTGTGTATATGTGTTTGTGTGTCTGTGTTTGTCCCCCTAGCATTGCTTGACAACCGATGCTGGTGTGTTTACGTCCCCGTTACTTAGCGGTTTGGCAAAAGAGACCGATAGAATAAGTACTGGGCTTACAAAGAATAAGTTCCAGGGTCGATTTGCTCGACTAAAGGCGGTGCTCCAGCATGGCCGCAGTCAAATGACTGAAACAAGTAAAAGAGTAAGTCCTTTGACAATTTCTACCCACCCAGCAGTTTCTGCTAGCACTTGAAATATTTGTAGTTTTTCTTATAAATATCTACAGTCAAAATTCTCTCGCCACTCATTTCTCTATCACTCACTTTGTCCTCTCAGCTGTATACATACAGAATTATTAATAGAGCCCCTTTTACTTATGTTTGTTATCTTTTAGTGGCCCATTTAGACGATTTGAGATTTTTGCTCATTGCCTCATTAGAATCCTCCTATCCCTGGGTATTATATTTTTTTCTGCTGGCTTGGCATTCTCTCTGGAACAAACTTACTGCAGATGTCATGCATGATTGTCATAAAGTGTTGTAGCTTTTTGTCAATGTCTTCTGTAGAAAGACTGGTAGACCAGTTATGTTCCATGTCCTCTTTCTTGATACCCTTCCAATCAGCTTTGTGAAAGTTCAGGTTGGAGAGGAGTTGGCTGCTGTGATTTGCATGTTGGGACATTACGAGGCTCCTGATGTTCAGCAAGAATACTGGTCTGACATGTACAGAGATGTCAGAAGTGGCATGTCTGACTCTGTTTCGTTTTTCATTCTATCAATGATTGTTTAATGGTTTTATTTACTGTGTTTCATTATCAGTGTAAAGTATATTACTTAATTCACTTGCTT
Source organism: Octopus sinensis (assembly GCF_006345805.1). Lineage (NCBI taxonomy): Eukaryota > Metazoa > Mollusca > Cephalopoda > Octopoda > Octopodidae > Octopus > Octopus sinensis. The sequence goes on from NC_043011.1 coordinate 54,950,987, forward strand.
ATTTTCATACTTATTTTATTTTTTTATTCATTGTAAGTTGCTTTATTACTTACATTAGAGGTGCCCTTCATTATAACTGAAGTTTCTAATGTTTACAAGTAGCAAACAACAACTACCAAAACATATTCTAATTCAAATAAGTCAAACAGAGATTAAAAAATGCGGTACCTTTTGACAGGTCACCTGACAAGATACATCCAGACCTATGATGCACCACATCATACTCACCAAAGCACCAGTGCACAATAAGATAAAACGATTCTAATGAATAATAAAGTCTTGTGAATTCCATTTTCTTTTTCTCGTATGACATATATATATTTGCAATTGCCATTAACTATATATTTATCAATCTAAGATGATAGCTAATGAAATATTTGAAAGATTTTTTTCTTTCTATTTCAGGAAATACATGGGACAAAGATGATAAATCTGGAATATTCTGCCTTGGTTGTGGTCCCCAGGAAGAATTTTACAATTGTGCTGACATCACAATCGAACCACTTTCTGACCAAAACGATTACTCTTCCATATCTCGAAGGAAAGTAAATAGTGAAACTATAGATGGGAAGGCCACTGTTGGAGTGAAAATAACCTCAGAAACAATACCAACTTTTAGACCAACAACATCGGCTACAGAATTAAAACAACAAAAAGGAAATGTGAAAACACGCAAAATTAATTTATTTGATTGGGTTAATCAACTATCTCTTAAGAATGGAAAAAATCAATATCTCTTGAACAAAGATGTGGAACAAAAGAATGCTGACAAAATTAAAAAAATTTTTAGGTACAATTCTAAAATAACACAATCTACTATAGCATCACCAACTGAGAGATCAATTCCCAAACTAACCAATCTTGCTGTACCACCAAGCAGAAACTCTCACAGGAATACCAGATTGAAAACAAGTAAACCACGTGCTGACATGTCAGCTGAAAAAATTTATTCCAGAAATAGAAAATTGATTGAGACAACAGTCTCTATACCAACTGTGATATTACCAAAAAAATCTTTTAAAATGTTTACAAACCGAGTTCCTTCGCGGCAAAATTGGTTTGTCAGAGATCATAAAATGACTACTCAAAGATCTCCTGTTGCAATGGCAACGCCAAAAGCTTCGTTACCTTCCAAGCCATGTCATAAGCCAAAGACTGTGAGGAACCAAGTAAATAAGGTATCTCAAATTGTTGCTTCACCTGTTGGACGGTTTAACTTAGGTTGGTGGGGTGAACATTATTTCAAAGCCCCAGCTACTTCAAGAATTCCAGCAACATGGCCTATAAAGCCAGTTTTGAAATGCCGTGCGATTATACTTTTATCTGGTGGAATGGATGACTGGTGTTTTGTAAATTGTAATGCTAACTACTGTCCATCAAACTTGTGTCAATGCCGACGAGAATTAAGTTATGCTCCTGTCTATACATCCAGTAACGACCATGTGGCGGATCAAAGTTTATCATCACATGTAGCAGATGATATTCAACAACCAATACATTTGCCATTAACCAATCAATTGCCAAGCCTGTCATCTCAAACAAATGTGGCCCCCCCTCTTCGCAACTCACAATATTCTCCAGTTGTGAACCGATGTAAAGCAATTGGCCTCCATGCAGGAAATGTTCACTTTGACCAATGGTGCAATCGTAACTGCTTCTCCTTTTGGTGTCCATCATCCCTTTGTCATTGTAGATAACTCTAAAATATTTTTGTTTGATTGTTTTTCAAGACATTCCAGTTGCTATGTGTATATTTTTGTATGTATTTATAAATTTTATATAAATTTTTCCAATGACAATTGCAACTTGCTCATAAACAATATGCTGGAGCAAAGCAACAAGACATTGTAATATTTGTTCAGCATTCAACAGACACACTGTGGAGAATAAGTGATTGGAAACCAACTTTATAGTTTTGGAAAGTTTTTTTTTTATTTTGATTAGACAAAAAGTCAGTCATCAAAGAATTTGAAACTAAACTGAAGCCAGTATATTACTGGTATTCATCACCTAGTAATATAAAAAGCAAAATCAGTTGTGAGAGGATATGAACTCAGATACATATCATCTCAAACTATATACTGTAAAAGATCAAGTCTGGTGCTCCACCATTCGTACAATGATGGATCAGTTTTGACAATGAACATTCAATTGCTCAGTCAATTGAACTCTTTAAATTAACAAATAGTTGGATATTCCATAGACATGGGTACCCTGAACATATATTCTCAGGCCAAATCAGCATTACACTGTACGTAACAAGGCTGGACTTTTGAAATACAGGGGTAAAATCCATTAACTGGACTTCTACATAATTTCAGTCTACTCCGTTTCACTCACAGGACATCACACTATGGGACTGAACCAAGGATACTGGGATTGCAAAGCGAACTTCTTAAACCATTTGACCTTGCCTGAACCCATAATAAACAATATCTACAACAACAATGACTCCTTACTTAAGTACAAAGCCAGCGGTTTTGAAGGGTTGAGATTGTAGTATATGCCATTGGCTTCAGTGCTTCACTGGCACTGTTTTTATCAACCTTGGAGCAATGAAAGATAAAACTGACACCAGTGGAATTTGAACTTAGAACATAAAGAGTCAGAAGTACTACAAAGCATTTTTTTCCAACACTCTAATGATTCTGCCAGCTCACCAGCCTAACAATAATAAGAAGAAGAACAATCATAATTCTTTCTAATTTTGGCAAAAAGCCAGCGATTTTAAGGGGAGGGGACAAGTTGGTAACAACAATACCAGTACTTGACTGGTACATATTGTATTGATCCGAAAAGGATGAAAGATAAAGTTGACCTCAGTGGAATTTGAACTCAGAAGAAATGCTGCCAAGCATTTTGGCCAATGTGCTCATGATTCAAATAATGGAGACACGTGTCCACACATTTGGAGATGCACATCCATACATATAAATATGGTACATAGTTCCAAAACACACACACACACACACACAGACATGCACACAGAGGGAGACAGAGGTGCATACATATACACACACATACATAAAAAATACACAAACACGGACATGCAGCACATAAATATGCAGGATACATACATACAGATGCACACACATACATACATACATATATATATATATGCATACACACACATATATACATACACACAGGCATACATACATACATACATACATACATACATACATACATACATACACACACACACACTGACCCACACACATGTGCACAAATAAACAAAAAAAGGAACGCAGTGTAAATAACGGACAGAGTCAAGACTATTGAAAAGGTTGCAAGATGCAAAAAAATTTTTAGGAAAATAAAAATAAGAAATAAGTGTAAATTTTACTGGTGAGTTTGTTAAGTTATAAGACATTAAAGGAAAATGACTCTCCACAGACACAACAGAATAATTTCTAGAAATAGAAACAAAACTATACATTTTGATTAAGAGAAGTCACAATTAATGTAAATGACAGCACAACTTGACTAGAATAGAAGAAATAAGGCATGATTATAAAGAGTGACAATAATTATCTAGACAGAGATCACCCTAATTAAACTTATAATTATATATAATTACTAGTTAAAAATAAAACTTATAATTATATATAATTACTAGTTAAAAATTAAACTTATAATTATATATAATTACTAGTTAAAAATTAAACTTATAATTATATATAATTACTAGTTAAAAATTAAACTTATAATTATATATAATTACTAGTTAAAAATAAAACTTATAATTATACATAATTACTAGTTAAAAATAAAACTTATAATTATATATAATTACTAGTTAAAAATAAAACTTATAATTATATATATTACTAGTTAAAAATAAAACTTATAATTATATATAATTACTAGTTAAAAATTAAACTTATAATTATATATAATTACTAGTTAAAAATTAAACTTATAATTATATATAATTACTAGTTAAAAATAAAACTTATAATTATACATAATTACTAGTTAAAAATAAAACTTATAATTATACATAATTACTAGTTAAAAATAAAACTTATAATTATATATAATTACTAGTTAAAAATAAAACTTATAATTATATATAATTACTAGTTAAAAATTAAACTTATAATTATATATAATTACTAGTTAAAAATTAAACTTATAATTATATATAATTACTAGTTAAAAATAAAACTTATAATTATATATAATTACTAGTTAAAAATAAAACTTATAATTATATATAATTACTAGTTAAAAATAAAACTTATAATATATATAATTACTAGTTAAAAATAAAACTTATAATTATATATAATTACTAGTTAAAAATTAAACTTATAATTATATATAATTACTAGTTAAAAATTAAACTTATAATTATATATAATTACTAGTTAAAAATTAAACTTATAATTATATATAATTACTAGTTAAAAATTAAACTTATAATTATATATAATTACTAGTTGAGATACCCAGCATTGCTCAGGAGTAAAATGGCATAGTTTTATATAAATATATTACAGTTAGGTTGAAACAGGTAATACAGGAAAGTGCAGCATTGACAACAAAACATTTGTGGAGTAAATGATGGGCTAATTCGACTTAGCAACATGCTTATGCATCTGTTTAGAGTATTTCAGGCCCTAACCTGTCATGGAAAATTGGAGGGGAGGGGGTTATGTGATTTTTGAACACACCAAAAAGCTGTTAGTGGCTATACTCTCTATTGCAGTAGTCTGCGTTGTCTAACTCAATCCATCATCTGAAATTTTGACACCTCCTTCAGGTTTGTTGCCCTACATCACTCATAAAAGTAAATTTGGAGGAACTGTGGTTGTTCTTTTGTGGGTAATAGGGAACCAATGAGGTGATAGACTTGCCCTTGAACTTTGACATCAGTGTAAATTCATGTTTAAGTATCTTCTTGGATGCAGTAAACGATGTCATTTGAAATGCAGAGTTGTATTGTCTGATATTGTCCAGAAAATCCTTTGACCGGATGGAAGTGCCTTGTAGAAGATCTATAAGAGGTTGAGAAGCAGCTGGTAGTGCTGGCAATATTACCTGACCACCTGAGGAGCGCATACCATTTGTTTCATTTGAAAATTTTAAAGCTCTACAGAAAAGACAATTTGTGTTTATCACACCAATTTGGACAGAGTTATCATTTTTATAAGAATTAGATGGATCATACCTGAAAACAGCTTCAGGAGTTGTGAAGAGCGAATTTGTACATAATTTGTTTCTGATAGCTAGTCTATTGGGCCTTTGTCTAATTAGTAAAACATTAATTTAATAATCCAGCATCAAGTGCTGCAGCATGCATTTGCTGATCTTGGGAAAGTCTCATCTCCCTTCTCTCTTGAGACTCCATCTGATGTACTGCAGCATCCCTTTGCTGATCTTGAGAAAATCTCATCTAGCTTCTCTCTTCAGACTCTCGCCTTCAGTTTTCTACAATCGTCTTTGCTTTGTACTTGTTTCAAGACAGATTATGGCATATTTTTTTACAATATTGTAAACAAAAAATTATACATTAATCCCTATTTTTGTAAGCAGTTGTATGTATGTAGTATGTTTTTATTTTTGCATGCAGTATAAATTAACCAAAGAGAAGCACGTGTATGAACTTCTAATTGAACGGTAAATGTGTATTTTTATATACCTTGGACCTGCCACCTCTTTGTTTTTTGTCAAGAGTTTCACTTCCTGCCGTTTGTTATGTCAGTCGACACATACACTGACACACCATTCTGCTCTGGTGACTGTAAAGATGGAAAGTTTCTGATGCGTAATGTTGTTCACATTAGAATTAAAACTGAAAGAATGAAAGTGAAACAATATTATAGCCTTATCAATTTATAGATGATAAGCAACTTTCTTTGTTATAAGTACAGATGTGACTAATTCGGCGAAACATTACTTACATTATTGAAACATCGTCACTCTCTCTCGTAATGCAACACATTGTCATTTTGGTTGAAATTGAAAGTGTGAAACTATTTTCACTTTCTAATGAAACCTGGTCGTTGTAGAGCAGCGTCTTTCAAATAACTAAAGCTGGTTGTTAAGGTAACATAGAATATATGTAAATGAAAATATATTTGTTAGCCAAAAAATTACTGAATGTTTTGATACCCCATACATGAAAATGAGCAACCCAATTTTCGAATGCACAAGGAACATACACGCGCACACACATGCATGCATACACGCACACACAAACTCTCTCTCTCTCTCTCACACTTTTAGAACGTACATAAGGTATGAAACATCAGAATTTCTCTGTCACCCATAATCCCTGCCTTTCATCTACAGAAACTTGTTTCCTGTCTCCATATGAAATGGACGTGTGTGTGTGTGAGGGAGAAAGAGAGAGAGATAGAGTGACTGAGTGAAGGTGTGTGTCTTGATGATTGATATCTTTGAAGGTACACACACATATAGAAAATGTGACGTCATCATCGTCGTAATAAAAAATGTTGATTTATGGAAAAGATTATAATGTTAAATTTTCGAAATGCAAATATGTGAATAAAAATTAGCTTTAATTTGTAGTCAAAATAGTACTAAATCTCTTGATACTCCATACGTCAAAATCAGTAGCTCAGTTTTGGAATGCATAAGGAATATATATATATGACAGACTTCTTTTAAACTGAAATAGTGTAAGAGATAAGAGATTGCTCTGGGCTCACATTAGGCAAGAAGTTGAAATTTGTTTTGGTCCATGACACTGCATGGACTCTAAGTAAGGCATGTATAAAATTCGAGTGAAATCAGTTGTGTAGTTCTTGAGTTTTAGGGATTCACACAGACATATAGACAGACACATTCTCATCTTTATACTCTTTACTTTTTTAATTGTTTCCGTCATTTGACTGTGGCCATGCTGGAGCATCGCCTTTTTAGTCGAGCAAATCGACCCCAGGACTTATTCTTTGTAAGCCTAGTACTTATTCTATTGGTCTTTTTTGCCGAACCGCTAATGTTACGGGGACGTAAACACACCACAATCGGTTGTCAAGCAATGTTGGGGGGACAAACACACACACACACACATATAGATTGAAGCCTGGTGCAGCCATCTGGTTTGCCAGCCCTCAGTCAAATCATCCAACCCATGCTAGCATAGAAAACGGACGTTAAACGACGACGCTGCTGCTGCTGATGATATATATATATATATATAATATATATATATATATATATATATATATATATATATATATATATATATATATATATATAGACAGATAGATAGAAAGATAGACAGACAGACAGATAGATATAGGTATATATAAAACACACTACAAAGAAAATGATGACATTGACGTCTATGATCACTCAGCCCACAACACATAGCAGCAAAACCCACCTCAAATCATAACCTTCTCTCTTTTATAAGTGAGGAAAAGTCAGGGAAACACAACAATGCAGTGTTTGACTTGCAAAACAATTTGGCATAGTCATGGCTGGAGTGCCAGTGATTATATCTCTTCTTGATCAGAGGTGATCTGGTGCTAAACAACAACAATGAAAAGAAAGCCTCAATGTGGTTGCTAGACCTGTTAGAAACAGCAGCTAATCTAACCTCAAATCATTACCTCTCATCTCTATAAAAAAATCAAAGACACTTTAGACAGTTATGAGGTTATACAAAAAGTTGAGGTGGTCATGACTGGAACATCGTTGATCATTGGTTTTCTCAACCAGACTTGATCTGGGACTAAAGACTACCAGCACCACAAGTATTAGTATACCAACAACAATAATCTAACAAAGAGGCTTCTGTGTGGTTCCTCAATCTGCTGGAATTAGTAGTCAGGTCTTCCTTAAATTACACCCTGTGTAATTTAATACACAGTGTCTGAAATACAGATAGATTCATTGTCAGTGAAATAGCTTTCATCATAGATCTACTCAATCAGGCAATAAAGCATCAGCAATATTGTTTGTACATAACCAACAGTAAGGCAATAATATCAGAAATTATATAAGTAATATTAGTAATATTGATTTCTAAAATATTAGCACTGGGTCAGGTCACACATTTTCACAGGTGAAGTTGATTAAATTAATGGTAAAGACTTCAGTTATCATTCTGCAGTTTCAAGTTGGAACATAAGATAAGAAGATAAAGTAGAACATGAATAAAAACCATACTAGAACTCTGAACAACTATTTATAGTCAATTCTAAAACTAAGCCTACAAGACATAGTTTGCATACTATGCAATATACTTTCACTTCAATAGCACAAATGACTACCTTTCTGCACAACTCACACATTTTACACATTCAAATCCTATTAAATTGCTCATACACACAAAAAAATTCTTTAAATCAGTACCCAGTACCTAATAACACGACACATAATCAACAGCCAAATATTATAATCCACACAACATACATTTTATACAAAAACACGTAACACTAAAGAAACAAGAAACAACAAAAGTAAACACTCATAAAAAATCAGAAAGTGTGACACATGAACACTGTTATATGTCTCCCTAAATGAAAATGCGATACAATGGCGTAGAAGAAGCTTGTCTGATACTTTTCAAACCATAAATACACGGGAAATTGTGGCAGAATTAGAAAATACCACAGAAAAGAAGAAGTATATACACCAGAAAAGGTCTGAGAGACAGGCAAAATTACCTTTCTCTGAGATATCATCATCATCATCGTTTAATGTCCGCTTTCCATGCTAGCATGGGTTGGACGAATGACTGAGGGCTGGCGAACCAGATGGCTGCACCAGGCTCCAGTCTGATCTGGCAGTGTTTCTACAGCTGGATGCCCTTCCTAACGCCAACCACTCCGAGAGTGTAGTGGGTGCTTTTACGTGCCACCAGCATGAGGGCCAGTCAGGCGGTACTGGCAACGACCTCGCTCGAATCTTTTACACATGTCACCGGCACAGGTGCCAGTAGGGCGATGCTGGTAACGAACACGCTCGAATGGTGTCAAGGCTAATTGACCAAATATTGTTATCAAAGTATGAAAAGAAAGACAGACCCAACACTGCAGAGCTTACAAATATACCCAACATATGATGTCATTTGTTTTCAAACTTCCACAAAAGTATAATGACCTTCTTGACACACTTTGACATACTGCATGACTTTTGTAAATGAAAGTCTGATTCATACAGTGAAGTTCATTTCTAGCTCTCTGCATAACATGTGTCCATGTTGTTTGTTGTTTGCTAGACTGGGAAATTATTACCTCACTTGGAAACAAGTGGTGTCTTGCAACAAGGACTTACAGCCACAGAAAACTCTGCCTTAATGTATATTCATCTGACCCATGCAAACATGGAAAAAGTAGATGTTAAAACAATGTTGATGATAGGAGATGACAGTCCAGGGCACTGCACTTATATCATTACATAGATTACTTTCAATACAGTAGAAAATACAACAGTGAAACAAAATACTGAACTCACCACCCAGGTCACACATGAGTACACCTGGGTGTACAGTGAAGGCAAGCAATAAAAATAAGACTTCTCAATAGTAATTTTTGCTTTTTAACAGTCTAATTTATTGTGTATATATGAAATAATAATTCTTTCTACCATAGTCGCAGGAGTGGCTGTGTGGTAAGTAGCTTGTTTACCAACCACATGGTTCCAGGTTCAGTCCCACTGCGTGGCACCTTCGGCAAGTGTCTTCTATAGCCTCGGGCTGACCAAAGCCTTGTGAGTGGATTTGGTAGACGGAAACTGAGAGAAGCCCGTCGTATATATGTATATATATATATGCGTGTGTGTGTTTGTGTGTCTGTGTTTGTCCCCCTAGCATTGCTTGACAACCGATGCTGGTGTGTTTATGTCCCCGTTACTTAGCAGTTCGGCAAAAGAGACTGATAGAATAAGTACTGGGCTTACAAAAGAATAAGTCACGGGGTTGAGTTGCACGATTAAAGGCGGTGCTCCAGCATGGCCGCAGTCAAATGACTGAAACAATTAAAAGAGTAAATGAGTATAGGCACAAGGGCTGTCATTTCGGGGAAGGAGATGAGTTAATTACTTTTGAAAAATCTAAGAGAACCACATGATAATGTAAAAGTAAAGGTAAAGACCCCCTTTGATCACTAATGACCATGGCATTGCACCTAGAACGTTCCCCTCCAAACCAGCCCCACCTCCTTCCACATCAGGAAAGAAGGTAAAGGCCAATATAGCTTCGCACCAGCGATATTGCAACTCATTCCTACAGCTGTGTGAACCGGATCAATATGAAATAAGATAAAGTACTCAATAATACATGGTAGACACTAAACATTTGAATGGACACACCTGTCTATCTCTCTATCTATCAATCAAATCTTTCTGTTTTTTTCATCCATCTGTCTGTCTGTCTAATCCATCTTCATATACTATCTATCCATCCTCATTTACCTATCTGTCTGTTTGTCTAATCTATCTTTCTATCTGTCTGACCTATCTTTTTGTTCTATCCTTCTATTTGTCTGTCCGTCTAATCCATCTTTCTAATCCATCTTCATATACTATCTGTCCATCCCTCATTTACCTATCTGTCTGTCTGTCTGATGATATAGAAAATTCAGGTAAGCATTGAATAAATTAATGAACTGTAGGCAACAGCAGCTTCAATTAATAAATACCCTATTTTTGATGTTGAATTGATTGTCCTAAATGGATCAATAACAAAGAAGTTGTTAGAAAGTTGAAGCTCCATTCAGTGTGTCCAATGCCATTGACTGAAAATAACTCTGATTTAACATAAAATATTTAGAGCATAAATAATCTGGGAAGGAAAATAAGTAGCAAGATACGACATGACACAAATATAGGATAAACTGTCAGTGTGGTTATGTATATTATCATAAGAAAAGGTTGAGAATCAATATGTCATACACTGGTGCACACAATAAAGTCAGCCAGCTGCAACATGTACTCAGGTTAAGAAAGAGAAATAATACACTTAGCTACAATACAACGATACAGCTGAAGGCAATAGGATAGGACCAAAAACAAAACTTTGCTTCTTCTCACCCCAAGAGCCAACTGATCCACTTGGCCAAATTGGAGATTGGTTTGGCAAGCAAACACAAACCAAGTAAAATCAACAACAACATAAGGCAGTGGTGGGGGACTTTCAATCTTACCTTAGGGCAGAGTACTAACAAAGTGATTTCATGGTTTAAATGCAACCAGAGAAGAGGTTGGACAAGGTTCACCTAAACTCAATTTAATCGCTTTTTACCCATCTATTTTCAAAGGGCTACTGGTCAAGGCACTTGCTTTCATTGATGTAATTGGCATTGATGTAATTATGCATGCCAGGAAAATATTGCTGTATAATAAATGTTTGACCTGGGTCAAACAAACTGACCCAGTAGGCTCCTCTCATTTGGTGATGGGAGCTGGAGATAGCACGGATATCTGCAATTTTATAGGACTGTATATACAAGAACACCTAAAAGAAGAGGTTCCCATCAGTCATCTCTGACCTGTACAGAGATAACACAATGGCTATCTCTAGAGGAACTAACAGGTATACCTTTGACAGGCTTAGGAAAGACCTAATTAGCACCCTTAGTTCCATAGGGCTCAAGATAACAATCAATACCCACCTCATCACTGTAAACTTTTTAGATTATGTTAGACCTAGACAGGTCCTACTACAAACCAAACAAGAGATTGTCCTATATCAACACAGTCTCTTGCCACCTGCCTAACATGTTCAGGAACCTAGTGAAGGGAGTCAGTAGAAAGATCTTGAACCTGTCCACAAATCAGGATATTTTTGATGTCACAGCTTCCAATTACAGTGAGGCTCTGGCATCCAGTGAGTTTAAGGACTGCATCTCCTATATGCCGAGCCCTGGCACACATGGAAGGAAACACCACTGTCATTTGGTTCACCCTGCCCTTTTCTCCCAACATTAAGATTTGCATGGGAAGAATTTTTCTTAGATTGGTGGACAAACACTTCACACTTCAGATGTTTGTTTAATAGGCATAACTTTTGTGCACCCAAATTTTAGAGAGCAAAGGACCACGTTTCGGACTTCTCCCATCTTGTGAGCTCTGGGACGAAGACCGTTTGCTCAACAGCAGAAACGACACCAACATTGCAGCCAGAAATGGTGACAACGCCAGCAACAATGAAACCACCAGGATCATGTCCAGGAACAACAGTATTGGCAACAACAACAGTGACACCAGACCTGGAGTTAATGAAAGAAACATTAGTAGTGGTATCACATTCAGTGCACAGACACAGAAATATATTAGTTCAACCAGGGGCCGTTTTAAGCAACATCTGAACTACTGCAGATTCTCGTTTAAGATACTGGAAAGGTACAACATCACATCTATGATCAACCACATATTGTACTTAAAAGAGAAAGAAACCCATACATAATTAAATGAAAGCTCCTTTAGCAACTGGGGACTTATATAAATAGGAGCAAACAATGTAAGTGTTGCTTGGCAGAGATAACCAGGATCCTAAAATACTTACTTGAACCAGGGACCCTTTTAAACTCCAGGAAAGAGGTATTTAGCTCTCATGTAAGGTAACACACATGACCCAACAAACCATCCTCAGAGCCGATACATTCATACATACATACATATATTCATTTATTCTTTTACTTGTTTCAGTCATTTGACTGGCATACCACCTTAAACGATTTTAACCTAAGAAATCGACCCCCACCAGGACTTATTCTTTGTAAGCCTAGTACTTATTGTATTAGCCACCCTTGATGAACCACTAAGTTATGTGGATGTAAACACACCAACATAGGTTGTCAAGCAATGGTGGGGTGACAAACACGGGCACAAAGACACATATATATATATATATGAAAGAAAGTTTGAAAATGCAATTTTAAACATGTTTATTCGCTTGACCGGTTTCACTTTTTTAGTAAAAGATTGTCAAAAGTAAAATGTAAAAGCTTTGTATGAGCTTTGTTGTGTTAAGTACAGATTATCACAAAAGTATTAAAATAAAGTTATACAGTCTTTGATAATAATAAAAAAATTTTAAAAACAGTTTACAAGAAAGTATTTAAGACAGTAAGCAGAATGGAACTCCAAAAAGTATTTTGAGTTCAATAAAAATCATGTTTGTTTGGTAGTATATATAGACACAGAAGGAGATGTATTTAAGAATTTACAAAAACTTGTAGAGGAATAACTGACCTGTCTTTCTGACATTTTCTGACAAGAGAAAATGTCAGAAAGACAGGTCAGTTATTCCTCTGCAGTTTTTTGTAAATTCTTAAATATATCTCCTTCTGTATATATATATATATTAATATATATATATATATATAATATATATATATATATATATATATATTATATATATATATATATATATATATATATTTATATTATATATATATATACTATATATTATTTATATATATTATATATATATACTACCAAACAAATTTCAGAGAAATTTCCCGCAGTAAAAAGTTACAATAAAAAGTTATTGCCAGGAACTTGGGCTCCTAGCTAAACAAAAGCATTGTCCATCTTGTAAAACTATACTGAGCAAAAGTGAAGTGGGTCAGAAGATCTGACTCAAAGTGCAGGTTTCAGTGCAACAAGAAACGTTGTAAAGAATCAGTGAGAAACCAAATACTACTTCGGAAAGGAACCTAGTTTGGTCATAACAATTTGTCTGGCAAAAAATTAAGAGAAAGTCTTCATTTTTTTTTCTTTTTGTTTGTTTTACAACTGACAGTATTGGAAATTCCCAAAGTGTTTTTATTTTTCTACAAAATGAAACTTGAAATGGCATTTACCAAAAAGAATGAGTATCGAAATAACAGCTAAATCTCCAATAAAGTCTCTTGACACATACCCACACATCTGTATGTGATGCACATACAACACGAATTCTTTGAAAATATCAAAGAAATTTCATGTTAGATACCATTGGAATTTATGGGAAAATAAACCTTGAAATTATGTTTTCAATGTTGTATTCTGGGATCCTTGTATTCCATTTCGAGTAGAGATTGAGTTTTTTTTAGTCGCCCCCAATAATCATGCCCCTCATGCTGTCTATCTTTCTTGTTATGGACCCCCAGAGTGCTTCTACTTTCATAATGAGTTGTTTCGTATGGGGGGGGGACCACAGTGGGCAACAGTACTCAAGGTGGGGTCGGGCAAAAATAGAGTAGAGAATGATCATGGTGTAGGCATCTCTAGACCAGAAAGTTCTCAGAATCCAGGAGCACATCTTGCGAGCTAAGACAACCTTGCTGTTTACATGGGAACTCCAGCTTAGACTGTTATCAACTATTACTCCAAGATCTCACAGGTTCAACTGCTAGGGTGTGACACTTTTTCACACAGCTGTCCTCATCCATTCGCAACACATGACCATACCAGCGCAGTCGTCTGTCTTGCACATCACATACGATGCTTCTTATGTCCATCTTTCCTCTTAGGGTGCTTACACTCTGTCGTGTATGCACTCTGACATTATACATCCAGCAGAACATACTGGCTTCATTCGTTGCAAGCTTACGCATGTCCTCAGCAGTCACAGCCCCTGTTTCACTGCCGTGTAGCATAGCTGTTTGCACACATGCGTCATACAGTCTACCTTTTACTCTGAGCGGGAGGCCCTTTGTCACCAGTAGAGGTAGGAGCTCTCAGAATTTTGCCCAGGTTATTCTTATTCTAGCAGCTACACTTTCAGAGCATCCACCCCTGCTACTGACTTAGTCACCTAGGTAACAGAAGCTATCAACTACTTCTAGTTTTTTACCCTGGAATGTGACAGAAGGTGTTCTCTGCACATTTTCAGTGTTTATTGCTCCTGAGCATTTGTCACACACAAAAACTATCTTCCCAGTTAGCTTTCCTTTGATATTACTGCACCTCTTATGTGCCAATAGCTTATACGGGGTACATCTTATGGAGTTTCTACCTACGCCTTTTCTACAGATCAAGAGGGCCTTCTACCTGGAGGGATTTGTGGCTTGTCAGCCTTACTACTTATTGAGACATTTGTTTTTGTTGGATTGACTCTAAGGCCCTCTGATTCTAGTACTTGCTTCCACACCTGAAACTTCTCCTCTAGTTCTGATAGTGACTCAGATATTAGAGCAAGGTCATCAGTGTAGAGAAGTTCCCAGGAGCATCCTGTCTTGAATTCCTGTTATTGCCTGGAAGACTATGATGAATAAAAGGGGGCTGAGAACTGATCCTTGGTGGACCCCTACTCCTACTCGGAATTCTTCATTATACTCATTGCCAATCCTAACCTTACTAATGGCCTCTCTGTAAAGTGCCTGTACAGCCCTTATTAACCATTCGTCAATCTCCAGTTTCCACATCGCCCACCAGATAAGGGATCTGGGGACCCTGTCAAAGACTTTCTCCAAGTCCACAAAAGATAAGTATAGGGTTTATATTTAGCTAGGTATTTCTCCTGCAGTTGTCAAACCAGGAATATGGCATCAGTGGTGCTTCTACCCGGCACAAAACCGAACTGCATCTCATCTAAGCAGACTCTCCCTAATGGGCTATGGCCCTCTCCGTGACCTTCACCACCTGATCCAGCAGTTTGATACCCCTGTAGTTGTTTCTATCTAGAGCATCACCTTTACCCTTGTAGCAGTTGACTATGGTGCTGCTACACCAGCCATTGGTTATGACTCCATCATGAACTAACTGGTTTACAATATTGGTGACTAGGCCATAGCCCTAGATGTTTTAAGCATCTCAGCAGCGATTCCTGAGAGCCCGGGGGCTTTTCCTGGCTTCATACCCTTAATTGCTTTATCTACTAAGGAGCTGTCTACTGGGATAGCTGGTCCTCTACTGGGTCAACATTTGGCAGGCTCTCCTCCTCCCATTCATTCTCCACATCCAGCAGTCTTTCATAATGGCTTCTCCAAGCCTCTTTCTTTTCAGAATCATTAAATGCAAGTGCACCATCATCCATGCGCACACATTTCTCTCCTGTAACATCACAATTTTCTCTCACACACAGTCTTGCAATCCAAAATACCTCAGTTCTTTGGTCCTCACGTCGCTGGACATTGGCAAACTTTTTGGCTACCTGGTATAGTTCCCTGCTACCCCTAATCTTCCAGGCGTGTTTCTTTGCTCTAATGGCTTTGTCTACCGTACTATTCCACCACCATATAACTCTCAGTCTGGAAGGGACTTTGCACCATCCACAGACTTGGTCTGTGGCACTCAGCAAGCTGTCCCATAGGAATTACCAGCTACCTTCTATGTCCGATGTCTGTAGCTCCTCCTCCCTCTCCTCAAATTTCTTAATGAGGATGTCCCTAAATCTCTGACCATGTGAAGGGTTCTTTAACTTCCAAATCCTTCTTTTTTGGATTGGTCTGCTTCTTGGTATCCTTCTGGCCTCGAGCCTAAAGTCACTAATGACTAGCCTATGCTGGGGGGTACATCTTCACCCGGGAGGGTCTTTGTATTTAAGAGCAACCCTGTGTCCCGCTGTCTGGCGAGGATGAAGTCAATCTGGCTAGCAGAGTCCCCTGATTGATAGGTTATAAAGTGGCTGTCTGGCTTCTTGAAGTTAGTGTTGCAGATTAAAAGGTTAGATGCATCACAGAACTCCAGTAACCTAGTTCCCTCTTCATTTGGGGTGCCAATACCATGGCCACTGTGTACCCCAGTGAAGATACTAGATTCCTGCCGAACATGCCCATTAAAGTCTCCAGCCACAAAGATGAGGTCATTGACACTCGTCTTTGAGGTAGCCTGTAGAAGGATATCATAAAAGTGGTCCTTCTGATCATTTAGTAGCCCTGCATGTAGGGCATAGGCGGAGATAATTGTAGCTGTGCTGTTCTGCGGGACTAGCCTGAGCTTAAGCACTTTATCGCATACCCTAACAGCCTCTTTGACCTTATCCACCCATTTCTCCACAAGGAGAATGCCCATACCCCCTACACTATCCATGTTATCTTGTCAGAAGACTTTAAACCTATGTGCCTTGCCTGTGAGGACCCTAGCTGAAGCTCTTCATTTTATCTCTTGTATGCAGCACACATCAACCCGTCTCCTTTCAAACATCTCTACAATCTCACTAGACCTACCTTTCAGTGTGCCAACATTGACAGTGCCAACTCTGAAAACCTGCAAGGGAATGTGGAGTAAGATACATATGTATATATATATACATATATATACATCTAAAAAATTTAGATTCAGATGAATATGGTACTTAAGTTGAGGCACCAGAATATAGTACGATATTATCCATACAATTTCAAAATAAGTTGATTAAAATCAAAATAAGCAACAAGGGTATCCAGAGGTAATGCAGTACGATCGTTTCATGCGACTCCATTTAATTGAATAATGCAATCATTTCATTACATCAATTTAAAATGTAGAACAATCTTCAGCTGCACAAAGACATAGAATTTAATTAAAATTAAATTAGATGGACACATTAGTATAATTTTACCCAAAATCTTCAAGAGGATAAGGAGATAGACAAAGAACATGTTTTACCAACAGCATCATAGTTGTACACATATATATATATATATATATATATATAATATATATATATATATATATATATATATATATATATATATATATATGTATATATACAGTAAATCCAAAAAGAAGAAAAAACGTGAAGACAGAGGAAGAAAATCGCCAAAAATAGGCGTAGGAGCGGCTGTGTGGTAAGTAGCTTGCTTACGAACCACATGGTTTCAGGTTCAGTCCCACTGCATAGCATCTTGGGCAAGTGTCTTCTACTACAGCCTCAGGCCGACCAAAGCCTTGTGAATGGATTTGGTAGATGGAAACTGAAAGAAGCCCGTTGTATATATGTGTGTGTGTGTGTGTGTTTGTCCCACCAACATCGCTTGACAACTGATGCTGTTGTGTTTATGTCCCTGTAACACTTAGCGGTTCAGCAAAAGAGACCAATAGAATAAGTACTAGGCTAACAAAGAATAAGTCCTGGGGTCAATTTGTTCGACTAAAGGCGGTGCTCCAGCATGGCCGCAGTCAAATGACTAAAACAAGTAAAAGAATAAAAGAACAATTCACATGTGGTTATACACACACACACACGTGTATGTATGTATGTATGTATGTATGTATGTATGTATGTATAGGTACAAGAGTGGCTGTGTAGTAAGAAGCTGGCTTCCCAACCACATGGTTCTAGGTTCAGTCCCACTGCATGGGCAAGTGTGTTCTACTATAGCCTCAGGCCAACCAAAGCCTTGTGAGTGGATTTGGAAGATGGAAACTGAAAGAAGCTTGTTGTATGTATACAGATAGATAAATAGATATGTATGAATTTGTGTGTCAGTGTTTGTCCCCACCACCATCACTTGACAACTGATGTTGGTGTGTTTATGTCCCCATAACATAGCAGTCCAGCAAAATAGACTGATAAAATAAGGACTAGGTTTACAAAGAATAAGTCTTGGGATTCAACTAAAAGCGGTGCTCCAGCATGGCTGCAGTCAAAAGACTGGAACAAGTAAAAGAAAGAATATACCCTGGCCAAAATAAGTTTAAGACCAATGATGACAGTTCTATTCCTTCATTAATTTATTTTTAACAAAACTGTATAAAATTAATTTACTTTTTACAGTTTATGTTGAACTTTTTTCTCTATTGAATAATATTGAAAGAAGGCGGCGAGCTGGCAGAAATGTTAGCACACCGGGCGAAATGCGTTGCCGTATTTCGTCTACCGTTACGTTCCGAGTTCAAATTCCGCCGAGGTCGACTTTGCTTTTCATCCTTCCAGGGTCGATAAATTAAGTACCAGTTACGCACTGGGGTAGATGTAATCGACTTAATACCTATGTCTGTCCTTGTTTGTCTCCTCTGTGTTTAGCCCCTTGTGGGTAATAAAGAAATATAGATATAGGTATTATATATCTTTGTACAATTTGAATAATTTTAATGCGTAATTAATTCAAATGATTAAGATTGTTGGCAAAATAAGTTTAAGACCAAACCAACATTATTTTGTTTAAATTGAAAATTTATGGCACAAATGATCAACGAACAAAAATTTATTAATAGTATCCGGTTCCAAAGCCATTATTTTCAATTACGGCCTTACAACAATGGGACATGGAGTTTGACAAGTGAGCACAAAAATTACTTGGAATGTTCTGCCATATTTCTTCAATAAAACTATATAATTGGGACAAATTTGTTGGTTTTTTTTTAGCATGAACTCTTTTAGAAACATAATTCCTTAAATTCTCTATAAGATTCTGAGGAGGCCACTCAACAACCACCATATTATTGCGCTCAAAATATTGCAAAACTTTCCTAGCCTTATGAACAGGGCAATCATCCTGCTGGAAAATAGATCCCGGTGGCATCTGATTATTTAAATATGGCAGCACATTTTCATTTACTAATTGCAGATAGCCAACACTGTTCAGTCTGCCATCAACTTTAACAATTGGACCAATACCTAAGCTGCTGAATGTGGCCTACATCATTCCCCCATCCCACCTCCTGTTTGCACCGTTTTCTTGACACGCTTTAGGTGGATGGCATCTAAGATAAGTCTTTCCATCTGATCTAAAGATGCAGAAGCGTGATTTGTCACTCCAAAGAACTTTTGACCAGTCTTTCGCTATCCATTCAATATGGCTTTTAGCAAACTTGATCTGCTTCCACCGGTTCATCTCAGAGATGACCGGTTTCTTTTGAGTGATCCGGCCAAACAGCCCAAATTCTTTTAAGTGGTTTCTAACAATTTGTGGTATAAAGCTGATGTCAGATAATTACTTGCAAATGTCCACTGCTGTTAGCATTCGGTTACCTTCAGAGAGCCTATGATTTGGTCAATCCAGCTGTACTGTTGTTTTCCTTGGAGCGCCCATTCTTTGCCAATCTTTGTATTGGTCAGTGGCTTGGTAAAGCTTCCATGCTTGAACACAAGCCATTTTGGTGCATCTTAATTGCTTGTTCATGAAGAACACATTTTGCTGATGAAGCAACATGATCTTTGATCTAGTAACTGGGCCGATACTATGATGCTTTCCCTTAGCAAATCAATGTGTAACAATATGCGATTATTAAACAAAAGAGTGCAATAAATCCATTTGGTTTATTAATTTGCATAATCTTGGTACAATCTTAAACTTATTTTGCTAACAATTTTTAAACATTTGAATTAATTGCGCATTAAAATTATTGAAATTGTAGAAAGATATAAAATGCCTGTATCATTTGAAAGAGAAAAAGATTCTACATATACTCTTTTACTTGTTTCAGTCATTTGACTGCGGCCATGCTGGAGCACCGCCTTTAGTCGAGCAACTCGACCCCGGGACTTATTCTTTTCGTAAGCCCAGTACTTATTCTATCGGTCTCTTTTTGCCGAACCGCTAAGTGACGGGGATGTAAACACACCAGCATCGGTTGTTAAGCAATGCTAGGGGAACACACACAGACACACAAACACACACACATACATATATATACATATATACGACAGGCTTCTTTCAGTTTCCGTCTACCAAATCCACTCACAAGGCATTGGTCGGCCCGGGGCTATAGCAGAAGACACTTGCCCAAGATGCCACGCAGTGGGACTGAACCCGGAACCATGTGGTTGGTTAGCAAGCTACTTACCACACAGCAACTCCTTTTACATATATGGTAAAAAGTAAAATAATTCTATACAGTTTTGTTAAAAATATATTAATGAAGGAACAGAACTGTCATCATTGGTCTTAAACTTATTTTGGCCAGCATACATATATATATATATACACACATATATATATATATATATATATATATATATATATATATATATATATATATATATATATATATATATACATATATATATATATACATATATAATTTATACAAATTTTGTGTGTGTCATTATCATCATAAATACTGGAGACAACATCATATATATCCCAAGAATACATATGAGTAATTATTATCCCCAAATGAATATAGCATAAGATTTTTTAAAAACTTTACTTGTAACAGCTTTTTAATTGACATCCATAAAAGTTAAACAAAGTATTTTTTTAAAAGTCACATCTTCCACATTTTGATGACCATAAATTCCATACGTTACTTGTCTTATAATCCATACTTTGGCAATCACAAGCTAGTTGTCATATAATCCATTCTGTCATTCATCCTTATGTAATCCATGTGGTCTGGAAAAGTTTTTTCATCCATTAAGAATGAATTTTGATGTTATCATTCTCATTTTGAATATATTTCAAATTTCATTTGTTGTCCGAACAAAGAACACAATTAGAATGTGTAAATGTCAGCTAGAAAATACAAATTAGTGAAGACAACTCATTTGTATGTTGGATCAGCAATTTAGTTGCAATGTTCCTTTTTAATGTAGTTGATAAATTACAGCATTATGTGTTAATATATTTTCAATAAAGAGTAACTAACTTACAGAGCCTATAATTTATAGGTACCTACTATTATAACTTTTTCATGGAAGTAGAGAACATGTTTATTAGCTTGTTTTATTCTTGCAACAAGAAAAGTGTCCAGTAATAAATATTTTCCCCTAGTCCTTATACAAGCTCATATCATTTTTCATTTCTTTCTGATACCTTATTCCTTGTGATTTCAGTTTGAAGAGAAATAGATGAGAATGCTCGATATATTTTCTTTAAAACTGAAGAAGAAATCTTTGAAAAGAAAGTAAATTCAAAACGGATTAAAGTGGAACGGATTAAAATATGAACATGCATTCATTGAGCCATGAGGAATTAAAATTTTTTTTTTCTGCATACGAAAAAATTTTTCTTCGAAGGTCAATTAATATTCTTCCAGTATTCATTTCACTATTCTACCGTTCTGAGTTGAAATCTTGTCGGAGTTGACTTTTCTTTTTACCTGCTGAGATCATTAAGATAAAGACCAATATATGTGGGGAAATGAAATTGACTTTCTCTTTCCTGCAAAAGTCCCTCTTGCATCTAAAGAAACCTACTATTGGTGTTAATCCAATAATAATAAATCAAAAGATTTTACCATAGAAATTGATATCAAATTTGTTTTCCTCATGAGTTAAGAGAATTAAAATATTTTACATTGTAACTATTAAG